>NC_051137.1:11139108-11218351 GCF_014839805.1 Manduca sexta | reverse complement strand
GCAGTATCATATTATTGTTCCATCAAATTCTAAGCACTTAAATTCCAATAACCTATTACAATGAGCTCGCTATTGAAATCATATGATGCATAATGTTTTTATAGCTTATCTAATGTCAAAAGTTGAAGCAATTTATCGTTTCGATCTAGAATCTGATAATAATACCGATAGCCAATCAACGAAATGACTGCCACAAAGTTAACTTTTAGTTCAAATCAGTCCGCTAAAAGAAACCTTGGTAATTTAGCATTTTTGATTACTAATTTGTTTCTGGCCGTACTTATCTGTTATCCCTTAATTTATAATGGTCTAAGGTCAACCACTTGTCAAAGCGGTGAGACGTCCGATAATTTTAATATATCAATATTGCACCATCTATATCCCCTCGTTTCTTTATTTTTAACTATTTTCAAAACGTAATGGATCTCTTACACAACCTCTATACAATAGCAATTTAAATTTAATTGCATCGTGAGAGGCATGGTAGATTCGAATCTTCTATAAAAATGTTTATACATCTGTATTATGATTTATTAAATCTTGTGGCTATTATGCCATTAAATTATTTATATATTAAGGTGTAAAAAGACAGCGAAAGGGTTTATTTAATAGTAAGTTTATACCTTTATATAAAACAATGTCTGCTTTGTTCTTTTTGTTGAGCGCCAAATTATGCAGAATTGGTCGGCTAAAAAGGTTGTGGATGATTTGCAAACAAAACGATTGTGAAATAAATGTCGAAGGGGAAAATGCAACAAGCACAACTCATTCAATCACATGATCTCGTTGGAGGACTTTTAAGTGGGTAACGGCCGCGCATCGCACCAGTATTTCGAGTTTTAATCTGATAATGGCCTATGATTCTATTTTGGTAACAAATAGTAATTCTCTAAAACCGTCGAGACATATTTTTGTTACTTATATTTATACCCAGGTACTAAGATTTAAAACAATAATGATCATTTTAGTATCAGAATTTTTAACTTTTTTATGATTATGATCTGTTAGGTCTTGATTCTCTAAAATAAAGCCTTTTTACATTTTTTTAAATGTGAAAAATAATGTAGCTCGACTGATGGTGTACTTAGGTCTTTTGATTACTCGTAATAGTGACCTCCGCCTAGAAGGTTGAATTACTACCAATATTAAAGCACTGGCCCCAAGCCTGTCAAACCTGGACCGCGAACACAACGGACGAACAAAATGATGAGACAAAAGAATGGTCGTCTTTTTCAGACAGATTCTCTCATATGTATATAAACTAAATTCTAAGTTTTTTTTATACGTTAACGGCAAAGTGACCCTACTTCACCTGAAGAAAAAATGGAGTGTGTTCCAATAGAATGTCGACTGACGAGAAATGATTACCCCTCGCCAGTCGACACAATTATGCTGGCCTTCTGAAACCGAATATACACAAGCTAATCCCGGAACGCGACACATTTACGTGAGGCACTGTGGCGGATTTTAACACCTTCTGCACGGTGGTCGCTATACGGGTTGGGATAAAATATATCCTACCAGCTAACAGCAAAAGTAATACATGTAGCGGGTATCTAGCTAGTGTAAGTGTTGTAGGTACGTACGCTACATTCGCTAGAATATGTTCATGTCGAGATCATGTTTGGTTGACAGAACTGGAATTCAGGAAGCATTATTAATCAAAGTTTATGTTGTTAACATATCTAGGCTTATTTTTTAATCACAATTGTATTGTATCATGGAAAAGTTCTCACCACACACGTAACCGCTCTCAAACCGATTATTTCACCTAGTTTACAGTTAGCAGATGCACATTGAAAAAAAACTGAATCCCTGTAATTTACAAAACAATAATAATAAACCGACAGTCTCAGTGATGTAATTACAAAGCGTGCGCGGTACAACGTCGGCTCCAAGGTCTCGGTTTCGAATCCAGGGGCGGGCAGTAATATTAGTTTTTTCTGTTTAGTATCAACGCAAAGACTGAAATTTGTGCTAGATTTAGCGATAGATTCGCCTCTTATTACATAATTAAAAGAAATATAATATATATGATGAAAATAGATGCACTAATTGCACCTCTGCCTTCCCCTTTGGGGATAAAAGGCGTGACCGTGTACTATGCACTGTATATTAAGAAGGCTTTGACGAAAGATATAAGAATGCGTAGTAAGTGTTGCTTCATATCTCGGTAAATAATTTTGAGATCTATGCTTACAAACTTTTGTTCACCAAACAATTGTTTAACATAACATATGTATAAAAATAGTTATCCGTGAGAAAACCTTTGTTTCTCATCAAGAAAATGAATTGCGACTACTCGAAACAATAAGTCAAGTTTTAATCGACGACAGAATAATAAATAGACACATACCGAATAAATGCGACAATGTTGGTAGGTACTTGGTGGGTATTTATGCGGAAAAATAAAAATCTAAATATTCCTTTAGAATACATTTTATTACTTTCAATAATGATACTTTTGGTATACGCCTATAGCTAAAAAAAATAATAAATTATTTATAATTTTAGTAATTACAATCCCGAAAAATAAACTTCACATTCTTTTGGATATAAGTGTCTTATCACCTCAGGCGCATCTAATAGCTTAATTTCCTAGGAGGTACTCCGGAAAAACCACTACGCGATTAACCTATGGCGCCAGGCAGCGACAGCACCGCCCGACGCGACGCTGCGAAATTTTAAGGGGCTGATTGAAGTTTTTAATACCTACCTCTGCAGCCGTGTAGTAATTACAGTGAATTTGCCATACCGAGATCTTGAGGTTGATCTTTGGGTTGCGTAACATTGAGCTTTTCTGTAGCAGCTCGGAGTATGAATTTGTATCTAAATTCTAGGAGGATATAGGATTATCCCCTAACATAGGAACTAAAATTGCAGACGAAACGTGGGTGTGGTAACATCTCTGCCTATCCCAGAAAAGGGAAAAGGCGTTATGTTATGTATGTTTCTATACAAATACGTATATGTTTGTTAGAACGGCGAAACGTGACGCGGCGCGTAACCTGGCAAACTGTACTTAACCGACCAACGCGAACTTCTTGGATGCTCCAGGTGGCCTGGCCCGCGTAACACGGAATATAGTTATAACGATCGAAAAAGATGGATTCTGATACTAATATATCTACTAAAATCCTGTTCGGAACCAAATGCTGTCAAATTCTAAATCTAAGTAACTGGTGTTGAGCGCAGCACCAATCTTTACCTTAACAAATCATGAGTATCACAAAATATTAAATAAATAACGTAACGAAAAATAAGTAATAGATAAATTTCGACCAAAATTCGAATATCCTCGCGCAAAATTCACCTGTATTTGCCATTTAGTAAATTCCTTACTGGCGTCTCATCGATTATAGTTTTTAACCGGATCCAATTTAGTGCACATTCTTATGACGAACATTTTAGCCTTCACGATCACATGATGCCAAACCTACATTTGAATAGCAAAATATAACGTTTACTGACTGCAGCCATAATTATTTAGATACTAAAATGGGATTCCGAGACTATAATACCCTACCATGTATATATTTATTGAACTATATGATGAATAAAGACCAACTCAGTTTTGTGTCATTAAGTAATCGTTGAAAATTAAAGAGAACTACTAATGGTTGTTGAAATTCGACCGTCGAAACTAATATATTTGTAACATATTATACTTACATACATTTTATTTGTCTGCACTCATCCTTTAGGTAAGTATATGAACTTTAAATATGTTAAATCTAACACTACTCCGTCCGCTCAAATTGCTTAAAAATGCGAACAAAGTTTTTCTTAATAGATTCCATCTCCATAAATGTAATATAAATTTTATTTGAGCATGGTCAACGATAACAAACAAACGAGGAAAATCCACACACTGATCTTAAACTAATTTCTAAGTAACTAATTTGAATATTCAATCACCTCAATAGGCTTAATCAGGATACATCAACTGAAACACTGAGTTTCTAGGTACGTTTTACAGGACAATGAAAATATATAAATGTATTTTGCAGCCATAAGGGAAAAGGATATTTCTACATAAATTTCTATACGGAGAAAATAAATTTTTATAGGTACTTCTTTTTTTACTGATTAAAAATATAAGTACATTTAACTTAATTTAGTAAAAATATTTAAGATATGTCCTTTTTCCCTTATAACGGCAGCATTATAATCTTTAGCAATCGTGGATTTAATCAAAAATTCAAATTAACTGTCACCGAAAGAATGCATAACTTGGGTACTAACGATATATTAACATTCCTATGCTGTTACAGCACAACAAAATTTGGTACAAAATTCATCTATTCATATTTACCTATATAATATTACTTTAAAATGCGACCAATCAGAGTTCGCGACATAATGTGTCGACAGCTTTTACATTATGGTAATTACGAATTATTCTTGTGATTGATGACCACGTCCTATAATAATAATAATTAGTACTTTAACTTGGATATATTCATTTTCTATGTGTAATAACCAAGAGCAAGTTTTTCAAAATATTTGTCAATAACTGCGATCATTAACACTACTTGAATGAGTAAGTGGTAAGTGTTGGAAACGGTGGTCACGAGCTGTCACTCCCATGGCAGGCCCGTGCTACCTTCAACTACGTGAGAATTGTTGTTTAAAATTAAGGTAAAAGTGGGAAAATCATGCTCTAAAACTAAAATTGTGAGCAATTTGATATAAAATAACAAGGCAATCATTCGTGTAAGTTTTTTAATTGTGAAAATACTCTGGGATTTCAATTTGGCAGTCGATGGCTTGCCCTCTACCACAAGTACGAAGCTCACTGATGTCACAGCATAGGATGGAAAAAATAAATAGAAGCTCTTGACTTTGTAAGATGCCGTAAATGTGTTATAAACCCATCTGTCACGTAAGAAATAAATAAATTCCCATCTGTATTTTATTGATGACGAGATCATCATACGCATTGCATGTACATGATAATGCACCGTTGTATAAATAAATGCAAGGATCCTTTTAACATTAAATAACATCTTGTTATCTTATAATAATAAAATGATGTTTATTTGAGGCTTGAGGAAATAAGAATTTCAATTATTTCCGTCATCACAGCTCTACTTGTAGCATCTGTACTTATAATACATACCTATTCCTATCTCTACTTCGACGACACCACAATAAGTATGGATTCCATAACTTAAAAATTTAGATAACGATTAGGTATATTCCCACTTTCTGGTTTTTTAATCGATAGCGGTAACAGTTCAGTAATATGATTCAGTGGTACGAAAGTATAACTTTTCATATTTTTTCCATTCACATTTACTATTTGCCTACATAAGTAAATAAAAGATAGCGTACATAAAAAAATCACAACAGATACTTACCTATTGTGTTTCTTTATTGAAATAATAATACATTCGTTATTGACAAGTATCCTAGAAATCTAAGTATTTGCTTTCACGCGAAATTAAAAACGTGAATAGTTTACACCGGTGTTTATAAAACAATAGCTTTCATTCATGGCCACGTTTATTTCCAAATAAAGTACAGTTATCATACAGTGGTCGTTGACATATGAGATAGTCAATTTGCTTAATACTGACGCTGCAGCGACCTTCGCTGAAACCATGTGAGCGCCGTCCACTTAAACTTTTACCTACAGAGATCATACAGATTTAGTCGTATCTGTCTATTCTCATCTCAGACGCAACCGGGCTAAGGTCGCCTCAATCATTACCGCATTAGTCCCGATCTCATACAATTCCATCGTGTCTTTTCAATTATATCCTTTGCGAGTTGTGATTCTATGTTTTAAAGAATGCCTGAAACCGTTCTTAATGATACTCCTCGTTATTACAATCGTAATTGTCACGAATCATTTTGTTTACATGGGTTTACATCATATCCTTTGCCTTATGAAATCTATTTCATTTCGACACAGCCTATTTCCTGTAATAAATTTATCATAGTGTTTGTCTATTCTTAGTGAATTTTTTTTATAATGACCAATATTTAATAGTAATTTTTACACTGCCTTTCTTAATTAAAATAATCCAAAGACATTAAACAGTATAGTTAGTTAAGAAACGTTTCATGCGAATATATCCCTGAGATAAATTTTGCAATATTTCAATGTGCAGAAATGTATATTTTTTAAAGAGAAAAGCTAAGGTCGATAAGTCACAACTGAAGGGTAAAACAGACAGCCTCCGTTTCCATTTAAAACATCTAGATATAATGTCTAATAACCGCAAGGCTGATGATGTAGATGTTAGATAGTGAGGCCGCTGTTCTAATTTCCAACACTTACTAATGCAAATGAGGGGAGAGACCTCAGACGGTACATCGCTTATTACTTATTAATAACGAGGGATTCGTGATCGGATGTGCCCGCTCATGTCGTCTCGATAATTTATATGCCGGCCTTTGTGCTAGATGAATGGCTAAATGCCGCTGGGCACGGTAAATCTGCAGGACTGGTAAGTATAACAAATTTGAGTGCCTTTTATAAGTTCATAAAATCAAATATCTCCTTTTAGAATGTCTATCTGTTTTTTCTGTATTGGTTGATGAGTAGGTAAGAAGACAGAAGACTGATAGCAGCCTAAATAGCGATTCCTACACATGGTAAATATAAATACCATAATATATGTAGGTAAACGAAGATACAGGGCCTCGCGATAAGTGGAGCGGGATAATTTATTTTAGATTGACTCTCACTTACGCCCATTGATCCTCACTTGTATAAACTGTGATAGCATCTCATCCATACTTAGCATCAGACAGAAAGTAGTTTAATTAAATAATAGTTGTTTTTTGCGTTCAAGACTATTTGTAAATCATACTCACGCTGAAGTTCTAATTAACACTGATTAAACTAGATTTTTTGCTTCTACTGTTATCGGTCCAACGATTAAGCCAATTATATTATCATAACACCTTAGTCTCCATTGAAGAGATTAAGATCTTAAGCGACTAGTGGCAGAAGCTAGAAGTTACAGGTAACCATCTCTAATATCTTCTATACGTCTAACAGTTTACGAAACCAAAATTAACAAACACTACAAGTTTTAATTATCGTTTTATAGGTCACTGAAAATACAAGTACATATTATGCACTTTGATGCGCCACTGCGTTTTGTCCATGCTAATTAACAACAGTGCATTGTGTGCGCCAAGCGGCTATCTTTATGGATGCCAGCGAAATCATTTACAAAATTACTGATCAAGAGCTTTAGCGAAAAAGTACAAAGAAATAGATTAATTTGATTTTCAATAAGTTATTAGTATTGGCAATATCAAAACCGGGGCAGTTAAGGATATGAAGTCATCAAATTAAGTTTTATGATTCGAAAAAACAAAATTGGTAGATTACAGTCGCATCCGGAAACCTATAGCCGCAATTATTTGCTATAATTATAAATATCAAATATTAGCAATAACAAGTTGATTGAAACTGTTTGATCGTAATAACTCACCTGTTGGGTTATTGAAAGCGACATTTGATGTTGATGAACGCCCTCGTTTAAGGTCAGGGCAGTCATGAACTCGTAAAATAAATTGGCTTTTTAGTTTCCTTGTGCTATGTTACAAATGTCAGGGTCACTTTCCACTAAGTGCAATGTCAGACAGGATACCAACATTAGCACATTATACCTAACATTAGCTATCTAATTGATGTTGCGGCAAGAGTCAGAGCAAGCGGCATCTGCATTGCCATACGTTTGTAAACACATTCAATGAACTTTAACATGCGTGGATTCTATTTTAGTTTCATTTCATTTTCATCCACAAAGATATAGCTAAATAGATTAACATCGTATCAACAAGTTTTAGAGAACGCGAGTAAGGTTTTTCAATTTGAAATCGATAAAATATGCCCATCCCTAAGTATCCTGTCAACGAATAAAAAATCAGCTCATGAATTAGCGAGACGAATAGAAACAAAAAATAATTCATAATATTTTAATAAATCAACGAATATAAGTAACATTACGTCATATTGCAAATGCAAGAGTTGTACTAAAAACAAAATTGGGCTTAAAATTATTTGTAAAGTTTTGTATGTTAGCTTAGTTAAAACAACCACTTACTGTGTAATAAAGCTTCCTATAATCATTAAAATAATAACCAATTAACATTGAATCTAATTAAATATACCCTCTAATTTAGGTGCGCTACTCAATGCATTCTTTTGAGTGTATTGAATTCTATTGAGTATAAATTAAATGTTAGGTAAATTAATCAATTGTTATGGAGTATAAAGCGTGGCATCTATAATAATGCTTGTAGCAGAATTATTTAAAACTAGATCCATGATGTCTTTAAATTAAAAGGAGATTATAGCTAGAATATCTTTATCATATTGTTCGACATCCATCAAAGAGATCTAGAAAATTCTGTTCTCAAAAACCCAAACTGGTAATCATTTTTAAAATGTCTTACGCGATGTTCATAGATAATATAATTTACTTCAAAATATAATACCAACATAAATTAATGTAATAAGTGCTGCACATTTTTTTTAACTTCCTGGCTTAAGCACCGATTTAGAATATGAGACCGATAGCAAACTATATAGTCTCTGAGATCCACAAATTGTCAGTCAAGGAAGCCCTTACGTATTTCATTAAAAGACTTTTTTTTTTTTCATCTTACGGTTCATACATAATCAATCAAGTATGACAATCAATTCTGATTATTGTTATTGTTAGTATTGGTGTTGCTATTGTTATTATTAGTATTTGACGAAGACTTGTCCTTGTCGCGATTTATCGGGTTCACTTTACACGTGATTTTGTACGACTCGATCATTTTCACCGAATCCCTGACAAGTATATTAGACCGTATCGTGAAGTTGTGTGAAAAGCATACCGAACTACCTTCACACAATGCTGTATGGAAACTTAGGTATAATCGGTAGTGAGTTGTTTCAGTTTTACTCTTGAGTTTCATTTCCACTCGGCCGGGTAACTTTGTGCCCTTGCTAGAGCAACCGGCGAACTCGAAATCTTCGCGCGTCACATCCTTATTGTTCGCGTCCCGGACGCACACGTGCCAGTTCTGCGGCGCGCCCGGGGTGAACTTCACGTTCCGTATGTCCACGTCCAAACTCACATTGAAGTATATAATGAGACTGCCGCACTTTCTATTAACGAACAGGTCGTTCTTGTACAATATCAAGTTGTCAGGCTCCGAGAACTTTGGGTCGGGCAGGCGTACTTTGAACTCTTGACATACACTCCTTGAGAGGTTTAGTAGCTTCACGCTGTGGTTGTTCGTGTCTGCTATGTAGAGGTACTTGCCATCGGCGCTGACAGAGAGGCCCGACGGCTCGTTGAACCGGACCGGGTCCGCGGTCTCTATCATGGTGGGGTGAAGTGACGTCACCTTCTGTAACCCGACTTCAACTTTCCGTATCTTGTGGTTGTACGTGTCGGCCACGTAAAGCGTTTTACTTTGTTCGTTATAAGCGACGCTTAGGGGGTGTTGGAATTTCGCTTCTTGACCGATGTCGTCGACGTCACCGAACGCGAATAAATTCTGAAAATAATTTATTTAAATAAATTATTAGATCTCAACACTACCTACAATATCACTTATACATGTAAATCTGATATAAAATAACAAATTCCGCATTTTATCCACAAAATAAAGCTTACCAAAGGATTCCGATCGCCGCCACAGAGTGTAGTGACTTGTCCAGTGGCTAGAGACATACGCCTGATGGAGGAACTTTCGGAATCAGCTATAAACAGTTCTGGATTTGTGCCTGTAACAATCATCACCATGACGGACCTACATTGCATGGCTTATTCAAATGTTGTCTGTGGAACGATGATATGCTTAATGTGTTTTTAAAAACGATTTCATTTTTCTATGACACATTATGCCATATAATAGCAAGTCCAAGTTTAATGAGAAGTAACATGAGTTTATTGCTATGGTGGATAACAAAAATTAAGAGTAGTAGCTCGATTTTTTTATTTATTTAGTTTTTAAATAAATTAATTAATATAACAAATACTTTACCGGTTTTGAGTGCCAGCCCCGACGGCTGCGCAAACGCAGCTGTGTTCGGATAACAGCTGTTCCTAGCAGCTTCTGCGCCCGTACCGGCGATACAAATACATGTTCCTGCAAAACAAATAACGCCATTATTGCAACGTTTTAAGCATGCTAATTTGGTAAACAAATTTTTATAACACATCTAAGTGTTACCAAAGCACTAGAACTCATTATACTGTAGCTCCCTTATCAATATTTAAATTCATCTTATAACTGTGAATAACAATTGTGATTCGCGGATCCCGAGTTAACATATTTTCTCTTTTATAAAAGTTATGTGCCAAAAAGAATTCAAACTATAGATCATACACACGCTTACATCTTTTATCCGCGAAGGCATTGGCAGAGGCACAGTTGATACGCCCACTTTTCGCCGTGCGTATTCCGTCCTATTTTGCGATAGGAGGCGAGCCTATCGCCATATCGGACACTAAATCCAGATTCCAGGCTGATACTGAGTAGAAAAACCTAATGGCACTTTGCAGGGCCCGAGCATCGAACTCGAGTATTGAGCACTGTAGTCGTACCTTTATACAACTACTCTACTGAGGCAGTCAACTATAGATATAAACATATAAATATGACATTAAATACCTTCTGAATAAGATTTGTATTTCCACCAAATAGTGCTGTCGAGGAACAAAGCCCATATCTGGTGCGAACCAGCGCACGCTATCAACAGCACGCGACGTTTCTCGTCTCTCTTCTCTTTTTCTGTAAATCAACAAAATATACTTAAAAAATAAATGAATTTCCGAACTGTTGCAGAAATAAATTAATTTGATACTTGATACTTCTTGATTTGAAAGATATAATATAAGTCATCGCAAATATTTTTAACGATTTTTTATACAATCGATTATTCAATCGAATGATTAAATGTATTTTTTGTCAAATTAAGTATATTATCATATCTGATATCATGCACTTAATTCACGATTGCAGCAAACAGTTAAAAATATATCTAATGTGAATCTACAACATGGTAAACAACATAAAATGCATCATCACAATAAAGGCTGTTTAATATGTATTTGGCACAACAGGCGCGGGCCCTTGCGATGGTAATCGAGTGATGCACCGACGGAACAATGCACCGACAGCCTTGCACGTAATTACGTAATATGAATATACAACGAAATAACTCAAACTTAAATTAATTCGATCAGAAGCGGGACTACAGTTGACGTAACTTATAGGGTAATTTAATTAATAAATTAAATAATACATACATACAAGGTAAATAGGAAAATTCTCAGTTCACAATACTAGAAGACCAGAGAATCTGAAGACGGTGTCATTTGGCATGTCGCGGGGAATAGGGCTTTAGTTTCGTGTTATTTTTCTAAAAACTTGCATTTTAGTATTACTCATAATAAATTTACGTAACGAAATATTTTTTACAAAATATTGTTACAATGTTTTCACTCTCATTTGTCACTATCAAATAATATATAAAATGAATGTACTAAGACAAACAAAAAAACAGATGATAAGTAATTTCGCAGTAATATTTCGTGAAAACTATTTCGTTATATAAATTTATTTTGAATAGTACTCATTTACATTTACTTGTTTGACCAAAATTGCACAGCGAAGATGTCACATGGGCAATATTTAGGCCACAATATAAAATAAAATAAATATGTGAGTCATTTAATTGAAAAGCCTTAGATAATAAACGTTTTGTCTGTTAAAACTATGTGTTAGGGGAAAACAAAGAAAATAAGAATGTTAACGCAATAACACTGCATCTCTTACCTTTCCCATCCTCTTTCTCCTTGTCTTTATCCTTATCAGCGGCTTGTCCGGGAGGCGTGGGCAGTTGGTACGTCGGCCGCACCGACATGTCCAAGTCGGGTGTCGTGTACAGCAGCACGTCCCACGGCGACGACAGAGCTTGAAGGCCGAGGCATTTACCACCTGTGACAAACAATATTCCACCTTATCTTTAATGTTGAAAAGCAACATTTTCCAGAACTGCAGAATAAGTGAGACTTTTGCATCAACAAATCACACTGACATTCATAGTGCCAATATACGATTCATCTTCGTTAAAAAGCGACAAAACACATGCACTGTAATAACAGCGAGGGTGTTCTAGGGCGATGATGATCACTAACCACCAGGGATCCAACACTCCTACTCACTAAGTGGACTCCAAGAATTTATTTCGGCATGTAACATCAACTCTTGCCTACTCAGATTCGTGTCGCAGTTAGTGTGGATATTAATCGCACATGACCTGCACATTATGACGATAAATGAATGTAAACAACATACCCTGATCTCCGTGTTGCGACTGTTCTCCAGTGCCGGCCAACACGTACACGGTTCCCTCATCCAAGTGCACGGCGCGCACCGCGTGGTTGTTGGTGTCGCACACCGCCAACACGTTGCCAGACAACCAACATATTCCTTGCGGGGAATTGAACTTCGCCTCGTTTATCTCTGTAAACGGCAGTAGATATGTGATTATATAATAAATATTTAGACATGCTTAAAACACAAATCAAGCCGTGTGAGAACTCGTCCAAATAGATTTTGTTTATATCATTTTAAAACATTTCTAACTAACAATATCTTAACTTTTTACATACTTACTGCCATCTTTAAAGCCCGGCTTTATTCCACCGATTATGCGCAAAACCACGCCGGAGCAGTCAGTGAGTAGCACACGGTTGTGGCCTGTATCTGACACTGCAAGGAATGGTTCGTCAGTGCGGCCGCGATAGAATGGATTCAGAGCGACCTGACCACCAAAACAAACATTTCCATGAAGATCAATTAAAAAGTACTGTTGATTATAATAGGGTATTTGTTAGGTATAGCGTATTTGTGCATTTTTTAATATAGGCCAGCAATTAGTACAAAAAAGAAATGCTTCTGTGAAAACAGCATTAAAATTCGGCAAGAAATAAGGCAGTAATTCAAAGGACATTGTCGAAAACGGCCCCAGAACCAACAAAGGTGTGACTAGTACCATAATTATTTATGTATTTTTTTATATTATTTGCAAATATGTGTATAAAACGGACAAGCTGCTACATTCAAAATGAATATATAAAAGTATTGTAACGACTTAAAGTCAAAGTCGCCGACATGTTTACAACTAATTGTGTATAGAGATCTACCGGTTTGTCAAAACGATAAATCTAATTACCGATAATTAATTAATGAAACATTTTAATATATTCGATTTGTGAGGCGATATATCTTTAATTATTATAATAATATTTAATCGAGCAGTGGATGCGTCTCAAATAAAAAAGTAGTTAGTTTTAGGACTAAATTGATTATAGATCAAGTCGTCTATGAAAAAAGTTTTTTTTAGTTTTTAATTCATATTGATTTACTTTGTTTATTTAGATTTTATATTAGCGACCCGCCCTGGCTTCGTACAGATAGCAGAGCATAATATAATATATTATGCGAACATTTATTTTTCTGTCGTACAAAAAATTTATGAATTATACATATAAAAAGTAGCGTTCTTCTCTCTCCCTCCATCCGGGGGCTTTAAACTCTCTCCATATTAAATTACTATCGGATCCGCCCGTGTGAAAGATTTTCCGGGATAAGGGTCCCGCTAAATATTTTCCGAATAAAAATAAACCTATGTTGAATAAAATCGATTTTTGTATAAATGATCGATATAATCGATCCAGAATCTAGTCGAGTAGTATCTCTAATTCTTACTTCATTTTTCAATTCAATTTAATGTCACTCACACTTCACTCATCAGAGACAAATAAAACTAGACTCTCACTTTCCATATAATAGATTATAATTCTCTGACTCTCACTATCAGTGTTGCCAGAAGGTTACATTTCTTACATTTTTCGTTACTTTTGACCCCCTCGCGTAACATGTAAGTAATTTTTATATTTAAGGCAATTTTCGTAACTTTTGAAAACAACGAGATTTGTAATACAAAATTTTTATTGTAAACAGTTTACGAACGCATTTCTATTCAACGCCTCCAAATTGAACGCACCTAAAACTGGCGGGTCTAAAAGTATTTCAATCCATATCACACTTAGAGGTGGCTCGCCATGACAAAATGAAACGTATCTTGCATATATTAAAACTTGATTTTTGCTTTGAGTGTGCGCGCGCGCACATTTCCTACTTCGCGAGTCCCTGCGGTTTCGTAGCTACAGAAATGCTAGCCCAAAAACGCGTAAATTAAAAACAAAACAATAATGTAACTTTTGCAGCAAAAATGTAACATTTCAGGAAACGAAATGTAACTTACGACTCAAGGGCCCTGGCAACACTGCTCACTATATCATAGGGGACCGGACAGGTATTACCAAAAAATCTGAAATTCAGTTTAAAGTAAAGTTTGCAATGTTAAAAATATTATCTCATATTTGTTTTTGTAAAAGAGTTGTGATTTGTATTTTTAAATCAATAAATAAAATATAATAATTATAATATTTTTAGTCTATTCTTTACGGCAAATGAAACACCAATCACGGCGCATGACGTCACACGTGGGTAAAATGTAAACAAACAGACGTCATCTGGATGTCATACCGCGTTGTTATTTCAATGCTTTAAAGGTGTTTTTTGACACAGAACTGCTCTAATAATTAATATTAATTTATACGGGACGTTGTTACTATCTTCCAGCTTAACGTTTACAGATTGTTTAATCGTTAATCATAATGGACCGCAAAAAATATCGTTGGTGCGTCGTACCTGAATGTAATAATACTTCGATATCTTTACCAAACAAATTATTTATTGATGTACCACGAAAAGCAGATATACGAATAAAGTGGTTGCAGTTAGCAAGACGAACCTACGACGGAATGTCTGCAGACTCACCGATTTAGTTCTGTGAGGATCACTTTGATGTAAGTAAATAAAAAATAGTGTTTCGGTTTAAAATAAATCGATGAATATTTCAATTAATTAAATCATTTGTACTTCCAGGGAGGTTATGGTTATGAGATGTATTTATTTATGTTTTAGCTGCCACATGATATGGAATAGAATATTTATTTATATAGAATTCTGGTTGTTACACAGTAACCTGAGATTGCCTGAGAGTCTATGCAGTGTTGCCAGATCATAATTTCTCTTTACCCCAGGATTATTTGGAATTTAAAATTTTACCCAACCAATCATAAATAATTCGGTACTTTATTTTCTATATCCTTATCTATGCAGACGCCACTTCTTTCTTCACTTCCACTTCAATAATTATTAATTTAATTATCTCATTTTATTAGGAACAACTAGCTGTACACGAAAATTGTATTGAATAAAAAAATATAATTGTTTCATGGCCTACAATTTTTGTACGAAACATCTTTCTCTAAGCTCAATATTTATTACAATACCGTGAAACAATAGCTTTAATACCTTAACTCGTAGAATTACCCCCAAAAATTACCAAAAAAAATACCCTGCAGATTCAGTTTTACCCTAAATCTAGGGTAAATAACCCTAATCTGGCATTATTGAATCACTGTTCAAATGACAAGACTTGTCAAGTTGCTTTATCCACGTATGACGTCACACGAGACGAAATGACATAATGTAGCGTTTGCGCGGGAATTATAGCTATTTAACATTTAGGCTTGGTTTTATGTACTTTTTAAGCTTTATTTGTGGAAAATACTATTTTTCTTGGCTATTTATATCCACAATGATCAATTTAAAACACCTTCTGAAAATTTGTCCGGTCCCCTATTGACGATTCGGCTATTATAAAGACTCTGTGCGATTGATTACGATATCGACATACACTGGCTGTGATTTCTGGACTTTGTCAACTGATGTAACAATTTACCTGGCATTGATAACGGATACGAAACGGAAATTGCTTTTTGCATTAATTGTGGCTCTGCTGACGGGTCCATGGTGTTGGAGAACGAGCAGATTCGCCATTGTATACAACAACGGACAGCGCCTCGTTTGGTAAGCACATTTTTCTTTAATCGTACAAGTTTAACTGCCGCCAAACTTCTAGTTCGCTCCTCAGTTCCTGTTCTTGGTAACTGCGTGGAGACAGCGAACAGAGTCTGTATACTACCTACTACACACTTTAGCATGTGGCTGTGGCAACTTAAGAGCAAACTAGCAAGTATATTGTTGATTAAAAAATGTGTGTCATATGCTTGAAGGTTTCTTACATTTAATTCAGCTGGAAGATTTGAACACATAAATCTGCTTTCCGTGAGACACAATATTAATATATTGCCATTCTAATTTGAGTATAATGTGTTTGTTTGTTTTTTTTTCAGGTTGTAGCCCTTGATCTTATATGTACAGCATGTTGGACCACGGCCCAAGAGCCTATACATACTTCAGCTGTAACAATGTTAGTAGAAGCTGCGTGCTCTGTAATAGAATGTTGGAACTCCGGACTCGGTGATTGTGATTGGCAAAACTGAATTGATAAATAATACCATAACAACAACCCTTCTGCACAATACTCAGACAATATTTTATAAAACAATGTAGGTGATGAGGAAATAAATAATATTAACTAATAATATTTTTTATTTGTTTAATTTAATCCTACATGCCCTAAGAGTCTACCAAAAGTGTGTAAAATATGCTATGCTTCTGATGAAGCGTGAATGCTCAACAGTGCGCCTCTGTCTGTCTCTTCGGGGAATACGTACGACGTACGTATATATAGAAAATACATAAAATCTGAAGGGTACTCTTAGAGGACGTAAATACTATAACTACATAATTAGGTACCTTTTTACTTATAAAACAATATATGAATCAAGTCTTAAAATAGCCTGATTTAAGTAAAAATAATCAGATACCTACATAGTGATGAATCTTTAGGGCTTATATATATTAGATAGGTACTTATATCAATAAAAAGCATATTTAAAGCGTAAATGATAGGACTATAAATCTACCTTGAACATTGAAAAGCTTTCAATGTTTACTATCAATTATAACCTCAAAATCTCATCGTTTTTTTGGATTGATGCGATATCCCAGCTTGTCCGTTTTATAAATAATAATATGTCATGAGAACTTATTAATGATTCTAAATATTACAAACATTTTTCCATTGCTGTTGGTTCCAGGGCGAATTATGTATGGCCACAGAACAATGTCCTTTTAAATATTGCTACATGCAGAAGTGGGCATGGACTGTGGATATCACTTCATCTCGTTCTTTTGTACACCTCGTAATGCCTGCAAGCATGCACGTCACAAGCAAGTGTTTCCTACCTTTTCTGATTTTGACATTAACCCCTACTACCTAACTTCAATAGCCTATAACTTGTGGATTTTTCACCAGATTTCAATGATTTCTTCTGTTTTAAAATGTATACGACATACATATTTTACAAAGATTATAAATAAAAATAAGTATAATACCCTATTAAAATAATAACATTAAAAATTACTGACAGTACCCATTTAATTCTTTCAGATCATATGACAAACAAGATTTCTATTACGACAAATGATTTATCTGAAAATGGATAAGACATATAAATCTTTTACATAACATTCAAACATACCTTGCCAGGAAAATGTAACAAACTCTCTTCTTTTGGCAACAAATGTGTTGAAGGAGAAATGGGGAGTGACACGGTAGACAAACGAGCGGAGAAGTGTTGCAATGTTACACCAACATACTCCACCAGCTCTTCTCTGTGACCTTCGCCAGTGAATATAAATAGGGGTTTGTTATTGGGACCTGCAACACATAAACAAGGCCTAGTTATAATTTACAAGCAAGCGGCGATAGCCTAGTTGAGTGCGGAACGGACTGCCGAGACGAATGTCCGCAGGTTCAAATCCCAAGGGCACACACCTCTGACTTTTCTAAAAAATCATGTGTGTATTCTTTGTGAATTTATCGTTCGCTTTAACGGTGAAGGAAAACATCGTGAGGAAACCTGCACATCCGAGAAGTTCTCTATAGGAATTTCGAAAGTGTGTGAAGTCTACCAATCCGCACTAGGCCAGTGTGGTGGACTAAGGCCTAATCCCTCTCAGTAGTAGAGGAGGCCTGTGCTCAGCAGTGGGCAAGTATATAATACAGGGCTGATATTATTAATATGCGTGACAGATTAACAGTGCCTTAGCCAACGCCTTGCAACAGGTGTCAAGTGCCACAAATAACATGGTAACACAAACAACCATATTATTTAATTCATCAAATAATAACAACCATTTGTCTCGTAACAGTTTGGGACCAGCCATAAATTATGTCACATGAATTTCATGATATTTTTACCCCTCCCCT
Source organism: Manduca sexta (assembly GCF_014839805.1). Taxonomy (NCBI): domain Eukaryota; kingdom Metazoa; phylum Arthropoda; class Insecta; order Lepidoptera; family Sphingidae; genus Manduca; species Manduca sexta. The sequence continues at coordinate 11,200,059 of NC_051137.1, read as the reverse complement.
TGTCAGACATGGTCACATTTGCAGAACCACTCTTGGTGTGATTACATATTTTGCACTTTTATCACATATCATAAATGTACAGCCATAGAAAGAATATAGTTTTGGTTTCTGTTTATATTTTTTGAATATATTTTTGTTTCAATTAACATTCTGTGTTCTAATACTGAAGATTTTACCATGTGACACAGAACTTATGACCCCTATGCTTTTTCTCAAAATGTCACACTTTATCGACTTTCTGCGTGTCCCTTAATGTGTGACATAATTTATGGATCTTCCCTATATATAAGGGGCAGCAGTGAAATTGTGGCTTAAAATACTTACATTGGACAACCATATATGTGTGGTTTTGTGATGGAAAAAGGCAGAAGAAAGAAGAATTACTATGATATTCATATTATAGTTTGGAATGGTACAATATTAGAATAACTCTGAGAGTGCCTGTAACCCTACCTATAGTCTACAGGTTATGTTCAAATAAATTTATTAATATGTAACATACAGGATGGTAAATTTATTTAAGATATACCTAAAACAAGTAGTGTCGGCCAACACCTGATACCAGCACGGTCCCACACATAACTATCAGCATCATTCACAACAGGGTGGTGAATGTTATATCTCTGGACAGCAGCACATACATTTTTGGAGATCTTTTCATTAAAGAATTTTGCACAATGGACACCAATCTGCAAACATAAATGTATTCATAAATAAATAGGAAATATCTTCCTTACAATCTTAATTATAATAAAATTTAAACAGATAAAAAATTTAAAATGTAATTATGAAAGTCATAACATTAATTACTCAAACAACATTATTTGAATGTACTGTAACTGTAGAAAGTATGTGCAGGTACCATGACATTATTTTTTTTAAGAATATTATAATTTGGGGAAGTAAAAACATGATAATATTATCTTAGTAAATTAGCTACAATGAATCACAAAGTTAAACATTAGAAAGTAAAGCACTTGAGATTAAACCTCAATAGCTGATACACTTTGTAAGTCATATGAATAATGTATATGGCTGTTATTTAAGTATACATAGTGAGCTCCTTACCACAACCAACCCACTTTCTTGTCCATACTTTTTCTCTAAATATTCCAAATCAGGTAACACATGATAACAATTGATGCAGCAGTAAGTCCAGAAGTCTAACACCACCACTTTATCACTGCAGTGGCGCGTCAGGCTAACAGGCTCATCTACATTTACCCATTCCATATCTGGAACAAACAATAATTGTTATATTTCTATGTATTCCAATATCTGAATAAAATTCAATCACACACTAAAATGATAAACTTTTCTGCTTGTTCCTTCATTAAGACTTTAAAGATGTTTTATTTATTTTTTTCAAATCAATTATCAGTAGACCATAAAGAAACGGAACATATCCACGAAAACGAGGAAGAATATAGACTATAATTATGGACAAAAAACTTAAAATTATTGAACCAGCTCCAAAATTAATAATATACTAATCATCTCAACATACTCTTTTTGAAATCTTCCATCACATGGACGATAGGCCAAACTTTTTCAATGTGACTTATTATAAGAGCTTCACGTTCTGCTGCGACTGTTACTGGTGTTAATGCCTCGGTTAAATCCATACACGCTTGTGCCACAAAATCCAATGGACAGGACTCCATTTCACTGCTACACAAAAATAATGCGCGTATTTACGAAAGCCAGCAATCAACTTCCCACCAGAGACCAATAAACTAAACATCGACCGACATTAGATTGTCAGCTGATTGTCAGAGAATGTCAATTATTAGAGTTTGACACTCTTATTTTCCCGTCAGTTCATAGAAAATAATTTATTACTTTAAGAAATCTAGTTATATGTACTGTAAAGGAATATTGTAATATTTTTTTATATTAACATAATATAAGCGCCTAAAGTTTGTTAATCGCGGTTAGCGAACACACCAAAGAGAATTATAATAACTCACATCGCCGGTTAAATTATTTTTTTATGACAAAAGTATCTAAAAAGTTTATTTGCCTCATCCACTGTGAAGTTAGCTACTTATTCGTCGTAGAAAGGAGTTCTGATAAATTCATTCGTTCATTCAATTCCATTCATTATTTGTTTGTCGTTGATGGTGAATTTCATGTTTATTTTTTGTAAACTTTGGATAGATATTCTTAGTACAATTTCATCCTAGGAATTGTATAAAAATTATGTTAAAACATGGATGCCATGTTTGATATCTGTTATCTAGCAAGCACTGACGGTAACAATGTTGAACCAGATGATATTCCAAAGACAAAGGAAAGTGTATGGATCCTGGGGAAAAAATATAGTGCTATCCAGGGTAAGAAAATGTTTAGATGTCATGAAATCTTGTCATATTTGATTCCAAAATTGAAATTTTACAGCTTTTTTATTGTAACAAATTAGATCTTTCTAAACATTCATCCAAACCTAAAAGGTTTAATGCATGCATTATCTTCAAAAATATTTAGGCATATTGGTCTCTTATATTTACTTAAATGATTACAAAGTCCAAATGTAACTTTGTCCTGATTTATCTTTTTATTTATAGTCAGCACATGTATTAATATAAATCCCTTACATGAAGAAATAAACACTGTTTTTGTATGAATGTAGACATTTTGTTTTTCAGATTTAGACCGTATCAGACGCGATATTACATCAATAATCTGGTGTACATATAGGAAAGGATTCATTCCTATAGGAGATGAAGGTCTCACCTCAGACAAGGGTTGGGGGTGCATGCTCCGATGTGGGCAGATGGTGCTGGGAGTGGCACTTGTTAGGATACATTTATCTGCAGACTGGGTTTGGACACCGGAAACAAGGTATATATACATTCCATGTAAATCAGAATTAGGGTATTTCTTTTTGATTTGTTAACTGTTTCCATTATTCTTTTTTTGTGCTTATGGAAAAGCATGTAACCCAAATGTTTTTAAAAACATTTCCTTATAAAGCGAGAGCAAAAGCCAGTTTAGCTAGAGTATTTGCATATTTTTCTACTTATTGTGTACTTAAATCAGTTTCATGTTAAATCTTGTAGTTTAAAGAAAACTCTTTTCAGAGATCCAACATATTTAAAAATAGTACAAAGATTTGAGGAAAGAAAACAAGCACCATATTCCATCCATCAAGTGGCATTGATGGGCGCATCGGAAGGAAAGGAGGTGGGCCAGTGGTTTGGCCCCAATACTGTTGCACAAGTTCTAAAGTAAGCCACTTGTAAAAAAAGGTATATTTCAGAAGTTCACCACTGCCTGCACAAAAAAGTTGATTGGCGAGATATACTTTTATTTTTTATGAATGTTTACCATAAGCTAATAATAAAAGTGTGTCATGCTCCATTAAACAATATTATATTATCCTAAGAATATTCTACATTTAAATTTAGTTATGTCAAGTTCCACTTAATAATAATATGTTAAAATTTGTAGACATTGCTTGAAAGTTTTATTATACTCCAATTCTGTTTTCAACAAAATTGTATCATAATAATTGATGACATAATCTTTTATATAAATATTAAGTAGCTGGTATTCCTTTGAGTCACTATTCAAATTCATTTTAACAAAGAATATTAAGCATAAGCAAGAATTTAGTCTTCATAGTTATTATTGATTATTTGTCATGCTCTTAACTTATGATGTTTAACATGTGTAGATGATGACCTCTGTGTCCAAATCAATATAGCTAATAGATAAGACTCACTGCCATAGAATTATTACTGATTATGTGCTGTTATATATAATTTATATGGATGTATTATATAACAATAAATCTTAGGAGTATTGGTATCAAATCAATTATTCTAAACAATAATAAATTTCTTATATTTTGCAGAAAATTGGTTGTATATGACAAATGGAGTTCCCTAGTGATACATGTTGCGTTGGACAACACTGTAGTCAAAGAAGATATTTGTAAGTAATTATATAAAGTGTCTGGTTCACAACTTCTGAATAAATGTTACTTATCAAATATAATACAGCCATTACAAATGTTATTGTCAACCATACCATGCTCCCAAATAAATCATAATGAAATGAGTACCATTTTCATTAGCTGTCTAATATTTGAACTGGTGGATAACGTTTCCTTGAATATTGTTAGAGATCCTTATTGATAAGCATAATGACATACATTTTTAATAAATTTGTTTGTTGTCAACTATTATATTGTGTACAAAAATTAGGATCATGTTTTTCCTAAATAAAAAGATAATTATAATCTGTTGTATTATATTTATATCTCAGAAGAAATTTTAGTCTTTTTTTTGTATATTTGGTTTATAGAAAATCCATTACTTTGCTTCTAATAATAATACACTCAAATTATTTTCATAAAAAAGTATTAAGTAGTAAGTGATTTATGTTTTAATTTAAGATTGTCAAATCTTCACTGCAATAGCTAAAGGGCAATCACTAAAGTGTAACTTAAGTACAGTCTTAAAGCCTCTGTATTCCTATCGCAAATTATTAGGGCAATCCAAGTTATTACACTGAACATACTATAATATATAATATTATTATATTAATATAATATTATATTATACATAACTATAATATTATATTAATATATATTCATCCTCGTTAAATAATCGTATTTTGAATTCTTATTTTACATATTCCAATGCAATAATTGAATTTGGTTTGTATTATTTACAAGTAACATGTTGATCAAAACTTGCTATGTCATACCCAACATACTTTCATTCACGCCACTTGATATGTTTATGCCAAAGTAAATCTTATTGTAATGAATGATTTTCACTTTATATGTTGTTCAATTTGTGTGTTTCAGTACAGCAATGCAGCATGCACAATGACAGAGGCGACTCTTCCACGGCAACAGACATTGCAGTCACTGACTGGATGCCGCTACTGTTGATCGTACCACTGAGACTTGGTTTAAGTGAAATTAATCCTGTGTATGTAAATGGACTGAAGGTAACACTTTGTTATAGACTTTAAATTTTTATATAACTTAGAGTCTACCTGCATTCCACTTTTTCATATTCGAAATAGAAACTGTTAAACAATAACTCGTACAATTTTTTTGTTACCGGTAGAATATGGTCATAGAAGTAACTGTAGATACTATCTGAAAAAAAAACCTATAAAACGGCGGAGCTATTATTTAAAGAAGAATAGGACAATGTTTTGTTGACTAAATGTCGTAACCGTTTCTCATGAACTTATATGTTTTTTCTTTGATATTCTTTTCATTCTCGCTTGGCAATGTGACTCCTCTGGACCTGATGGTAAATGAAATGATGATTATCTCTTGCCAGACGCCATAATAATGCCAGCCTTTTTTCCTGGATGTATACAAACTTCACATATTTTCAAAATTCTAATGTAATTTTTTTTACATATGGAGGTTTCAAGATTTAAATATTTTTCAGATATGTTTTAAGTCGGCGCAATCAATTGGAGTGATAGGTGGTAAGCCGAATCAAGCTCTGTACCTGATAGGGTGTGTTGAAGACGAAGTCATATACTTGGATCCTCACACAACTCAAAGATCTGGATTAGTAGAGGTACTCATTTTATTTTAAAATTCTCATTTGGAATCGTTGGTACATGTTGCATATACCAACTAGGTGTTTTGTGAATTAATTAGGTAATAAAAAAAACTATTTCATATTGGAATTAATTTGTGTGATTGTTATTTTAGAATAAACTAACAGACGAACAGAAAGAAATGGATTGCACGTATCACTGTAGATTCGCATCTCGGATACCAATGCTTGCAATGGATCCGTCGGTGGCTGTGGTGAGTTTTTTTTTTTTTTTATATGCCTGCTTGTTTCCTTATGTAATAAATACATATTATTATCAGAATTTTAATGAAAAAATATAAACATAGAAATTGGTTAAATACAAACTCTAAGATCACTTTAAAAATATTTCGCCTCATCTGTACCGGACCAATGAGTATGAAATAAATCTTCAGTCTCCTTGAGAATGGATAAATGGACATTATATTAAATGTTTTCAGTGCTTCCTGTGCCGAACCAGAAGTGACTTCTACGAATTATGCAATACAATAGAAAAGGATTTGATGAAAGAAACCCAACCATTATTCGAAATATGCGAGAAACGACCTTCCCACTGGGGTCCCAGCACGGCTGATATTGATTTACAGAACACGTCTCTTTTTACAGGTAATGTAAAACGCGTAACCATGTATTTTAAAGGAAACGTGAGAGATGAGACATCCGTCTATAATAAATTAAATATGCACCGTAATTGTTACTATCGATTCCATGATAGTCAGTAATAATGGCATACCCCCGGTATGACAAACACGGAAAGACCTCCCCACTTTCCCCAAAAAAAACAAATCAAAAGTCCTTTTAATTTTTAACCTGTCTTGCATACATATTGTGTTTTTCTTTTGTGTATTGGACCCTGCAGTCTACACCGGGGGATGCCTGCGAATGGGATTCTTAAATCCCCCCAGCGTAATGGCTGTGAGGGCCTGGAGGAAAGTTAGGAGGAGATATCTAGGGGAAGAGAAGCGCGGGGTAAGGAAAGGAGCCCTCTTAGGATGGGCGGTGGGGAGAAGGCCAGGAAATTTTCTCGAGCCTTGATAGGCAATGTGTATTGACAACCAAGAGGTATACACACTGGACTGTGTGCCTAGGGCCGCGGTAATATCCCCTATGATCATAGGCGTGCATTCAGTGTGAAAACCGAATTCTCAAGAATTACCTCGGAGGGGAATACACGTTGTATTAAACATTAGTATTATTAAGTAGTACTTAATCAATAAGAAAATTAAGTGAGTTCACGCCTAAATCAGCTTCTAAATTACTGTATAGCAAGAATTTATTCACACAATTACTATGTGTTCAATGCAGCGTGAATGCCCAACATCCTTTGAACTGTTTATTAACACACTCTTATGGTTGTGATTGTTTCAGAATTCGAAGATGTAGATAGACAATTCGACGACTCAGACGACGAGTTTGAAATTCTGTAGCACTTCCATGATGATATTGTATCCATCACAAACGTGTTTATTGTAGATAGAATTTAATATATGAAAATATAAAGCTATTATAATCGTACTTATGTATTGGTTGGCAATGTCAACGCATTGCAAATGAATTTTCAAAATCATTATTGAGTGGTGAATTCGTTTTGTATATCGCGATAGTTCATATAAATAAACAGAGCTGTTATATAGACTGGATTAGAATAAAACGGTAAATTTATATTTTGCAGTGCCTTTACAAGTAACTGAATTTTAAAGGGGCCGTTGCCTGTGGCTTCGTTTTGTCCTTATGTTTTTGTGTACAAAGATAATTTTCATGGACATGATAAGAAAATTCACTTGATCAAACGTGATTCCATATTGCAAGTCATTGTATTATGATAATATATAGAATCTGATGTTACATAAGGCCTGAAATTGCAATCCTATGAAGGATGTTTGTTTTGTTTGATCAATCGAGAAGTTAAAAGGCAACAAAGACTAACATTTTTTATATTAAAAACATGTGATATATATTATTTATTTGATGTTACTATAATATATTTGGGGAAGAAAAAATTATCACGAAGAAGATATTTAGCAGTTTCTCCATTAACTATTGGCTTTGGAATTTGAATTATAGGGGAGTTATTGCTACTAAAACGATGGATATTCGTTTCATACGCAAAATACATCTTTTTTACATCCTTGATGGAGTATTGATTAACTCATCCTTTATTTTCGTTTATATTATTAATAACGTACATTAAGAGGTTTTTATTTTCTAGTCAAATACTGGCATACTGGATATTTTTTTTACAAAGAATTTTCTTTTTATTCATCCTTACCGTATAATATATTTTTCGCATTTTATATTCATGCTATTTAATGTATATAAGTTGTATAACGGAGCCAATTATTATGCCATTAGATGTAATTAGATATATTGCTCTGTTGACCATGAAGATTGAAGTCAATGATTCGAATTCTTTTAAACATAATTTTGGCCATGTGCACTAGAATGGTCTAAACGCCATTACAAAAGGGTCTCAACAAAAATTCCATTTAATTTAAACGTTTAATGACTCTGTTGCCTTTTTAGAATTACTGACATTCATTTCATCTGAAAGGCAAGTGGAAATGAAACTGTTCGAATGTTTGTCACAGATGAGTAGTAAAGGAATGTGTGGCGCGCGATCCACGACTAATACAATGGTTTACGTATTATAGTCAAGGGGCCTTTTTCCACCTACAAGGACATATCCATCTTTTTGCAATTACGGGAAACTTCGATAACCGTATAAGTAAGAGTAAGAAAAACCCCTACTTACTTATACGGCTATCAAAGCTTCGATTAGAACATCCGTAATTGCAAAAAGATGGGTTCCCACGTAGATGGAACAAGGCCCCCACAGAACTTATTTTCGATGAATTCACTATATTATGAACGCATATTATTACATTTTAAGATGTTATTTTAAGTTAATTTCTCACGACGAAAACAAAATGTACAGACTAGATAATGCATAAAAATGTTTTCAAATTGCAAGTTCGTTAGAGCTGCCAAAGAAGCAACTATTTTTAAATAAAATTGATAACATAAATCTTGATTTTATTTCTACCAAAATTCTTTCCATAGTACCACGCTACATTGAATTCCTTAGTATAGCTTACTTTATGCCTAAGGAACGGACATATAGCCTAAGTCGCGCCTGGTTTAGGAAGTTTCTAATTACTTTATTGCCATCTAGAGCTGAACATAGGCCTTATATATTGAGCGGCAACCATTCCAGTCTTAAACAGGTTTTGGGGGCTTAAACGTTCATAAAAATAAAACATAACCATTTACGTATGACCCTTTATTTATTTTGGATATTGTTATACTTTGGTAGGTAGTTCAGTAGTAAGCGATTGGACAACATTCTACACAAACCTTTGGTTAAGTACCTATGTATGGTAACACTAATGTCGCCATAATTTTATAGATTTTAGGACAAAAATATATTATGGCATGCCGACTGGCGTCCACAGGTTTTACCAAATGGACTTCTACATAATAAACAGGGCCGGATTAAATAATAGCTATCCACAAAAATACCAACAGAGCAGCTCTCTAAGAACAAAAAAATGTTTAAAATTTTTTAGTCGATGAATTATTTCGCAACACCTACATTTATGTCCTGGTGTCAGTTGCCATTGAAAGTATTCCCCAAGTCGTACAAATCCAAGGGCCCCAGCATGACTTGAAACCGGCCTGAGTACATAAACATTATCATCCAATACCTAGCTACTACCTTCATTTTATGCATTTACTTTCGTATATTCGCGTACGTCTGTTTTCCAGAGTTTTGGCGAGTATCGCTAACTTTACTGGTTAATGTGAAATTGCCTAAGCAATAACTAACAGGTACATTTTTAGAAACTAGAACACATAAAAAAATATATTGCAAATATCAATAATGAAATCAACAAAAATTGGACATTACATGAAATTAACATTGTACTTATGACTATGGCACCAAAATAATGGTAGCCCAGGAACTAAATGTCTTTATACTATACTACAGATGAAACTACCCAATACATATTTCGGCCTTTTTAATCCAGCCCTGCATTTTCAAGTTACATTTGCACCAAAATTGCGTTTTGAACTCCATTACATGGTTACTAACAAAGTGTAAACACTCATTTCCCTTTATTTCTAAGATATGAAAAATAATTAAAATTCTATACTTTAAGCAAATAAGTTGTGTCCATAGCACAGTGTGGCTTGTCAGAGTGATGAGACCATAATATGAAACTATAGAAACATTACCAAAAATATTCCTATAGTAAAAACAAAACATGAGCACAACATTATACACCATCAGACATTATATATAGTAATTCATTCTTTTTTACCTGTCTTAAAGCTTTCTTACTCTTCAGGAAATTACAGTTTTTAGGTTTAAATTTAGGAAAAATAAATTCATTTTCTGTATAAAACTTAAAACAGGTAATTAAAAATGAATCTTAAAATAACAAATTTCAACTTAATATGAATACAAAAACTCTTCTTTCATAATATATTGTTTCCATCTTCCCTGTTTATTTAGTAACTACAAGTAACTAAATGCTCTAATATAAAATAACTGAGTTAACAAAATATGGTCATTATTTAAAATACATACATGAAATTTTGGCACCTTGTTTATAAATATTTCTGAAAGTTAGACCAATCGCATTAACTAGGTCATTAGAACAATTTTGTTTTGGCCCCTTAATATGCAGTTGAGATGCAATAATCCATAGGCCGATTAAAAACCTTTGTACCTAAATAGAACATTATACATTACACCAATAGTTGTAAAAGATGTACTACATAATTATATAATATTATTTGAAATACAAAAATATTTTTCGTTTTATATTTTGAGTACATAATTATATTTCTCAGGTGAATTACAACAGAACATGTTTGTACATAAAATATGTTTTACATAAAATTACTACATAATGAAGTTTAAAATGATTTAACTACAGGAATATGACTAGCACCACAGGCAAATCTACTTGTGAATAGGATAAAGCTTTAACAAATGCAGTAATTTAAACACATACATAATACACCAATATTCAAATTTCAAACAAAAGTAATAGGCAATGATTTACATAAAAATACATTTAAAATATTTGTTGCTTCACAAATCATGTTTAGTAAGAAAATGTTTATGTTACAACAAATGAAATTACATACAGTATAAAAATTTATAACAAAAATACTGTAAATAATCTAATGTGAGTGTGTACCACCTACATGGTAATAAAAAGTATACAGAGTTAAAAGAAAACAACTGATCTGATAGTAAAAATTAAGATGCTGCTACCCAATCTAATAAATCCCTAATTATTATGACAAATAACTGCGTACACATCACAACCATCCATAAATTCAAACTGTAGACTCAAAGATACCTTAATGTTTTCATGACAAACACTTGCATGAGTTACAATTAAAAATATAAAATGACTCTTGTTATAGATTCCTACTGGACGTTACTATTTACACATCATTATCATGATATTAACACCAATAGTTTCAAGTATACACATACACCTACACAAATTCTTACAACATATATGATAATAACATAGCAATGAGAACAATATTAGTTAGTATCTACAATATATGTTACGCACTACCGAACATTGATAGAAATGCATGACAATGCATATGGAGTGATGATTTCATAACTATATTATTCAAATAGTTAATATCTTTCGCATGTCAATAGAGTTGTAAAGTGTATAATAGTGTATAAAATAACAACAAGATTTTGTATTAATATGTTATTTTTAAGACCTCAGTTCTAATAATTTTATCTTGTTATGCTATTATCAGAAATATCAATGAATCAGTAAAAACTTCTAGAAAATTTTAGAATATTGGGATAATGTTATTTTAAGAAAGTACATAGTTTATGAATGAAAATTTGGTATAAACCTTTCAAAAACTGGAAGGCTTTAAGAATATTAATTTATATAAATTCATTTTAATTTACTGTACAGTTGCATTTGAAATTTTGCTATGTAGGAAATTTATTATTAAAACTGTTATGTTATCTACTGACCCTCTGTAATATGCTTGAAGAGTTAAGCTCTTGGCTCCAAAGTCAGGTTCATCTAATCTTTCTTTAATGAATTTAACAGCTTCTTCATTAGAAAAAGTATCCCATAGACCATCTGACGCTAATACTAAGAACATTGGTTTATGATCATCAAGATTAAAAGTTAGTATGTCAGGGTCAGCAATAACAAACTTCTTGTCTTTTAGTGGGTAGTCACCCATAGCTCGTGAGGTAGCTAGAATACCTGCCACCCTCCAAACTCCATTGAAAGCAATGTAGCCACCTGCCGCTTCAATTCTCTTTTGCTCTCTGACCTACAATCAAATATTATAAAGGCATATTATACAATAACACGCTAATAACTATAAAATTTTAGTCACATTCTTGACCATTTCAAGATCTTAATTTCAGTCATTATTTATGGGATATATCAAAGATTTGGCTGATATACACCAGTAATACGAAACAATAATTTTGCTTTCAGTAATGATACAGATGGGTAGCTACATGTATACTATAAATAATGATGATCATTGTAAGCTTTGGCCAATCTTATCCAAATGGCAAAGTCCAATTCTCTAAGAATAGATATAATAATTAAATACTAATGTCAGTCCTGTGTTATATATTGTCACCCTACTGGACACGGGCCTTCTCTACTACTGCCAAGGATTAGTCCACCAAATGTGGTAATCTGCAAATCTACAAATCTGCACTAAGATAATGAGCCTAGTGCAGATTTGCAAACTTCACACACCCTCAAAAATCCTTGTAGAAAACTTTTTAAGTATGCAAGTTTCCTCATAATGTTTTCTTTCACTATTAAAGCAAGTGATCATTCAAAAAGAATACAACATAACAAAAAATTAGGTAAAGGAAGAATATTAGTCTTTGGCTGAAATTATTCAAAGCTGTTTATCTATAAATATACAATCAAATCATAGATTTAATGTAGCTAGCTGTACATGAAATATTTTTGATTAACTGGAAGATGTGTGGAATAAATATTCAATTATTCAATGCTTACCTGTTGAGGTTTGTGATCAAACGACACGGGGATAGCATTGCCTCTGGAGTCACACATAACACCTCTAGAATCACCAACATTGGCTACAATCAAGTGGTTATTCTCCATAATAGCTAGAAGAGCAGTAGTGCCTGCAACATTCATAGACTTCTTGGCTGCTTCCACTAGCAGTCTATCTGCAGCTAAAACTTCATCTGTCAACAGTTTCCCAAAATTGATTTTGCCTTTCTCCATATAGCTTGACAATGGAATAGCAACATTTTTAACTGGCTTCAGAGTTGGTCTCACTTCTCTTGTTATAATTGGTCGTGATTTAGACAGCTGAGCCAATAACTCTGGATCAGTTATCTCTTTTTTAGAGGAATCATCAGCAGTGCTCACAGATTTCTTAAAACTAGTCTTCCTTTCAACATTAATTGGACTCTCTTCTTTAGGTCTAGGCTCATCAGGACTGTCTTTTTGAGGGGTACTAACAATCTTACCATCCTTAAATGCATTCAGTTCTACTATTTTATTATATAAATTTTGTATGAGATGGTCTTTAGCGTAATTTGCTGCAAATTCGCCGCCATGTCCGTCAAATATTGCAAATAATGATATGCCAGTGTTGTTAATGTTCTCGTTAATTATAAATCTGTCCTCCATGTGCATTCTTCTACCCTTGATTGCATAAGCCGCGCTGAGGGTGCCCTTTAATTCCCAACTCTGTTTATCCGTGTCCGACCCTTCCATCAGCTTCATCCGTTGAACAGCGCTAATTGGGCTCATAGCTTGAGATAGCCTGCTTAGCATTGTGCGACTCCATAATTCAATCGTTTGAAGATACATGAAGAATATAATAATGCCGAGTGTGAACACCACCACTTCAGATCGTAGTAAATAGAGTCGGACCATTTTCCATAAATAGCTCACTGGTGTATCCAGCGGTAGGCTGCTCGTAAAACGTGACAATATTTTCATAAACGAAATATATGTCTGGTGCAAAACTCTGTCTTCCAACTCGTCTTCCATGTCCTTGAAAAATCTATGTAATGTTTATGCAGTGGAAGGTATTATGGTTAAAAAGAAAAATTGGTATTCATGCACTCACACTTCACAGATCCACTTTTTGTATATTTATTATGTAGGTACTAGCCAATAAAGTTCATCCAAATTCTACACACAGATTAGAAATGACATTGACATTTATTCCATTGAGAAGAGGAGCAAAAGATTGCAGTTGCATATCTATGACTTCGAAATAAAGTCTAAAATCCTTTTCTTGTGTTAGGAAAAACATGTTGTGCAATAAGATCTATAAATCGCACCCTGAAAACCTACCTAATACAAAAAGAAACTCTTTGTGGGTAATGAAAAAAAGACAGCAAGGAAATCTCTTTCGCTCACCATGTTCACCAATGATTAGTGTGGATTAGTGAACATTCACTATGATTGTGATGATGTAAAAATATCTAAAAATGCTTTGAAAGTTCGGTTTATGGTTAAACCTAAAAGTTCATAAATTTTGAAATAAGTCACAATCCCCTTATTCGTAAACGTTATTTATCTAAGAACAGAGCATTGCTGTGATAACAAGTCTGTTTCTCAGTGCTAACGGCATGGCAGCCTTCTCAGTGCGTAGACATAGGGCCGTTGTGATTGGCTAATATTGAGATACAACTTGAACTAGTTGGCTGTCAAATAAACTAAGTTGAACAAATAGCAAGCTGTCAGATAAACAAAGCTGAGAAACAAACTTGTTTTCACAGCAATACTCCGTCCTTAGATAAATAAATTTTATGAATACGGGCGTTAGTTTCTAGGGTGCAGTGTCTACAGAGAAATGTCAGTTGGTATTATGGTAAGCTTTGAATCTGTGGTCTGTGTCAGTAATATAATGGATCACAATATCAGAGATTTATAATATACTACCTAGCTTTTGCTCGCGGCTTTGCCCGCGTGAAGGAGTTTTCCAGGATAAAAGTCCCGCTATAAGTATCTCGGAATAGAAAGTAGCCTCCCCAGGGTCAACTATTTCCATATGAAACTTTATAAAAATCCGTTCAGTAGATTTTGAGAAAACTAATAACATACCTACACACAGACAGAAAAGGGACTTTGTTGTAAAATATGTTTAGGTTACAAAAAAAGACAAATTTATCTTCATTAAATACTTAAAGCGATAAAAGTATTTATTTTGATAAGAGCTTGATAAATATTTCAAAATGTGCATTGTAAAAAAAGTATCAGTTAATTATATTTATGGCTTAATATTTTGGTCATAGTGGCTTCCACTTAAAAGGTATGCTGTTGCGGACTTTTATTTAGAACTATTTGAGACAAACAATCCTATGGTACATCTTTGTCTAACTCCAACGGTTTAGGCAGCGTACGCCAAGATACCAGATTTTTACGACTTGCTTGATATGTAGAGTGCGTTCGGCTAATTTCGGGCGGTTTTTCGGTGTGTTGCGAGGAGTCTCGAAAATATTTTTTTTCTCATAAAATATTTAATCGATACGAACATTTTATACATGAAACTGGTTATTATGAATGCTACTTTTATGTGATAATTTAATCATCTTCCAATTCTCTCTGTGTAAGCTTAATAATAGATGATAATATCAGTATAGAAATTTAAAAGCCCTTAGAAAAGATCGGACCTTCGCGGGGTAAGTTCGGACACCGTTGTAATAACGCTTCTAATGCTAGTATGATAAGGTCGACAAAATCAAACAGAAGCCTCAAAAATGTTAAAAAGAGCGAAATCCACCTTTTTTGTTTCAATGCACATAGCGCACCTGTTCTTGGCCGTAGCATCAACTGTGGTATATAGGGTGGGGCAAAGAGACAGCGTAGCCGCCTACATAGCTTAAACTAAAAAATAACCATAGATTCGTGGTAATTTTTCGTTATACGATCTTACCCCGCATCCGATCTTACCCGAACGCACTGTATATAAGGTCAGGTGGGGCAAGTGCGCCGACGGGGCAAGTGCACCTGCCCTAAAAAAATCTAAAACTATTGATGTTATACAATTACTGCAATCTTATATCTATGCTACTAACTGAAATACAGTTCCACTAAAAAACACAAATGGCTCTGTTCATTTTAATACGATTTATTCGCCATTTTATTTTTAAGTGTCATTTAGACCTGTAAACAGAGATGACCTCGTGAAAGATAACATGAAATATTTCAAGATATATAACAAATTTCTGTAAACCAGTAAGGTGAATACATAGTTTAAATCTTTTATTTTAACTTCCTGCCTGAATTTTATTTATATACACTAAAATAAAGGATTTTTTAGCAATGAGAAAAAATGTACCTCAAAATTGTCGAGTAGGGCAAGTGCGCCACAGTCAGTAGTCGTATGGCGCACTTGCCCCTGATCCATATATAACCAACCTTTTTTGAGAATATGTTTTACTAATATGAATTATTATTAAAATGTTATACTTAACAGCATAATTTTTTGTACTCAAGGTATTTTGTTTTGAGCCGACTTAAATAAAAGGGCGTATTAGTTAATTCGTCGTATATTTGTTGTTTTAGATGGTTCGTTTTTACAAAAGAAAAACTGATATACCTTGGTCTAGACTAACTTTACGTGAAGAGGTTGCAAATGTTCGATCAGGCACGTTATCTGGGTATAATGCAGCTAAAACATATCAAATATCATAAAGTCAAATTCTAAGTAATTGAGTTATAACGCATTCAAAATCGTTAATTCCTTCATTTTTGTATGTATTTTTTAGTTTTTAGAAATAAAATGGATTTCGTATTAGGGCTACCATTTTTTTATTACAACATATCCGCACACAAAACTCTAATATTAATACCTAAATATAGCAAAAGAAATTGTAAAATGTTTTGAAGCCCTGATTTACAAATATATGGCGCACTTACCCCGAATTTGATTTGACAGCCATAATTTGTTATAATATTGAGTGATTAAAAATTATCCAAGAGCAATGCGAGTAAAACCTATTTCTCTATGGACTAAAATGAGTGTTTTCTTCATAATGTTTCATATTGGCGTTTTTTTGTACACAGGCGCACTTACCCCATTTCCGGAGGTAAGTGCGCCTACTTCCATTTTTTTTACTTTGAGCAATATATTATTAATTTATGATCCGATTTCCTTGAACGGCTATAGGTTGTTATCACAAAATACCAAATATCCTTAAAGTAATAAAATTACATTCTTAAGTCAGCACAAAAAGAAATTATTTTGCATTGAATCCAGCTATGAAAATTTTATGGCGCACTTCCCCCGACTGACCTTATATTATGACCAAATTACATAAAATTATTATAAGTTTAACCTATGGGTTATTCTGATGTATAACCAATATTATCTAGCTGGATAAAAACCCCGAAATAAATAAAGATTAAAAAAAAAACAATATTACTGTAAAGTTTCATCAAAATCTGTTCAGTAGTTTTTCGTGAAAGAGGAACAAACATACATCCTTCCTCATAACATTCGCATTTATATTAGTAGGATATGGATCACGATTGAAGATTCGTTTTGAGGGACATTGTAGCCGGTGTAACTACTGGACATAAGTAAGATTTAACATCTTATGTCTCAGGATGGCGTGCGCAGTGGAATATCAAACATTACTTTGTAATTCAAGGTGTTGGATAGTATTTCTACTGTTTACAGGCGGTCGTATCGCTTACCATTAGGCGAACGGAAAGCTCATCTCGCCATTCAAAGCAATAAAAGAAACCGTTTCTTTGTACGTCATGGCCGAGCGGTTATACTTAGTCGGTACTGAGTATCTTAGTTATTTATTAATTCAACGAACCAAGTTAAATATGACCTAATCTGTACCCTGGCATTAAATAAATAAAACAAACTATTTTTATAAAATGTAATAAAACAGTGAAGTTGAGGTTACAATTCAGTAAAAGATACATATTAAAAGTTTTGCTTATTTCAAATATCGTGCAAAATTTTATAACAATCATTAAAGATAATATGTACGACAATTTTGTTACATAATTTTGACTAATTTATAGTACCTATTAAAATAACATAAATGGGTACGACACAGCCGGTAATAAACGAATAATTGTATTGTGTTTTTATCAAGAAATAATTACAATTACAAATTTAAAAGTACTTTGGAGAAGTGTACTAGGACTAAATTAAATTATAATCAAATAAAACAAAATTAAATAGTACTTTGTAAGTACATCTTGCAGAATAAATTAAATTAACTAAAACAATATTTATCCAATTTGAATGAACTGTTTACAAAATTTACAACTTTACATTAATTTAAACCTTGATTATAGTTTTGAGTAAATAATAAAAATAGCATAAAATAAATGTTAAAATTTAACTTCCTTTAACCATAAGATTATTAGCATAAGCAGTGGAATGAAATATTTATAAAGAATGACAAATGGAGTTTTAAACATCCTTATATTATATTTCTAACACAATATATTGTTTAATAACGTGAGTAAAATAACCATTATTATTTTTAATATTTATCCATTAATAAACAATATACATATCAGAAATATTCAAAACGTATAGGAAGGTACAGTCAGCAGTAAAAGTTGTCCATTTATAATTTTATAATTAAATCTTTTACACAATACTGTGTTTTCATGTTTAGTAACAACTTTTTCTCTAACATTGACTCACATTATTTTAGAGTTTCATACTTTTTGAAAAGTTATTATCATTTTGCATAAATAATATTTTCATGAAAAATAAACTTATTAACAGTGTTTAATGCTCACCATACAGGAAATCTTTACTTTAAGAAGTAAAAAAATTACCCGCGGCTTGTTAATACAAAAGTACCAACATACATTCAAATAAAATTTTCTTACTTACATTTTAATAAATAATGATTCGATGTAAATACCGATTGAGTAAATTAATTAAAGATCCACGAATACATTGAAAAAGCACACTTATTAACGATAAACGGGTTGCGTTGCAGTAAATAAGCAATTAATGGGATTAAATAGTAAATTAAAAGCCATTAGAAAACTTGTTTGTGCATGTATTTTTATAGCTGTAGCGAGTCTTAAGATTATTAACAAAATAAATTAAATATGTGTAACACTGCACAATAAAATTTTCTCAGTATAAATTAAATAAAAAAAATAATTCAACTGAATAACTACACATGAATAATAAATATAGCATACACAAAATACGTTTTATACAATGTATGATTTTTACATTTATTAGTAAATAAATGTGAAATAAATTAATAGTCAAGTACGGATTCAGGTCCCGATATAGAAATAAAAATAGTATTACTAGATAGTCAACTAATGCGTATTGCATTGAAAATACAAATAAATTAGATTGGAATTTTGTAAGAATTGCGAAAGTATAATTATTATTATTCGGATACATTTTTAGAATAATTTAATGACTTCGTGGTTCCGTCAGAGATATAATTTGCTTGAAATTATATGATAAAATATTATAATTATCAATGGCTGTTTTATTGAATTCTAAACCTAAAGGTATGGTAATTCTGGGGAGTATAAATTATGAATAGACATACTTAGTGTCTACTCATTTAGTTTTCATTTGAAATATTTATTCTCGCATGCCAATTATATGCGCAACGGGCATTCTTGAATTGATTTTTGCAAATTTAGTATTTTAGTAAGTGGCGAAATCGTATAATATGTCAAAGATATAATATATACATAAATAAGGAACTATACGTCAACTACTTAAGGTATGAATGGACGAAGACCTTATAAGCTATGCATTGGAATATGTATGGCAACTAACAATGTCTAGTTGTTTACAGGCTTGTTTATTTCTGCATTTAAACTTGTTTGTTTTGTTGTCTTAGTTCATAACTTTGTGCTTATTTTTAATAGGGAGATCTTTTTACATCTGTAGAAAAATTCCAAGTGTCGACTAAGTTTCATCACAATTACGAGTAAAAATAAAGCATAAAAAGCAGTCATGGCACTGGTGCATTTGTTCAGATCCTTTCTCATTCAATAATGGTCTGTTTGTAATATGTTGTAATTGACGATTCAACAGCACATTGGAAACAACATACATCTTTAGGACGCACACGGTGGTTCTTAATGTAAAGAAGGCCACACACGTCAAGTAGTGCCTAGTTACGAAGTCAGTGAATTATGGCTCCGAACGTAGCTTTAGCACATCAAAAACTGATCCTACAATATAAGAACAAATCATTGGTTTATGAAATGATTATGAATATTTGAATGTTTTACTGTATTTTAAGTTTGAGTCCTCAGTCTTTCACATAGGTTGGAACTTTGTTGACTTTGTATTATTAAATAAATAAGTTACACACTTTTAAAACCTTGAGGCAGAGGAATCTGTCAATCATTCCGAAGTCAATGTTAGATTCCATCTTAATAACTTTGTTATTCATCCATTAGGTGTTTATGGTATATATATTTACTTGGGACTGACTGTAATTACATAGCTGTTAATTTCAAAATGTTACTACTGGTTGTGGAGATCGATATTCAAGCGAGACGGCCACACTGCCACAACCTGCTCATTTTCTTGGCATAATTGTAATATTCCATGACTGGCTTAATTTAGTTAAATTTTAATGTTACTTTTGCAGCATATTTATTTCTATTGCGTTTGGTCATACTCCAAAGTCAACATAGGAAATGCCTTGTCGTGTCAAGTAACAAATTAGGCTTTAATATCTTTAAGACAATGGCCTACTTAGAATCTTCTAGCTATCTTTTAAATCAGTCTGGTTTTTGTTAGTATTTAAGTTGTTTTGTAGCTATCAAATCAAATCATATTATATTTATCATTAAACTCCTGTTGTTTCATACCAGATCAAGTATAGTTGACGGTATTATTACAATTGACGAACGCGCCTCGCTGTAAATTGCCAGTGTGATAATAACCTTAACTTAACCTGACCGCAAATGAAACAACCTGAACTTAGTGTGATTATCGAAATACAGCGATGCAAAACACGTAATCATCTACAATAACTAGTATATAACAATAGTTCGATGATTTTTGCGCTGCAGCTCAAATAACGACAAACTTCTACGAACGTAAACTATGCTTACGATCTATCCTTTAGAGTTTGTCATGTCAAATTTTAATACTTTACTAAGATATAGTCGAAACGCGACTTTTTATAGTGTGAATATAATAGTAATTGTATATTTCGTTTAATACTTAAATAGGAATATAATTGAAGACGAATAATTGTATAGTGGAGCTGACAATCGAGTCATACTGCATAGCGTGAGTAACAGTTGGATTATAGTTTTTCTGGGCAAGGGCATCTAGAGACACTCCACCGCTATTCGACGTAGCATACCAATTATTGACAATAGATTCGGAAAGTTAATTGTGAACAAATGAATAATTTTGTAAATACATGCTAGAGAATAGCAAGTGGCAGGAGTGTATGAAGTAATTGTATTTTTTGTTTCCATGGTTTTTAAGCCGGAATTGTGCTCTAGAATATCAAAATCTAGATTGCTCGTTTTATTTTAACATTTGGAATTACCTACAAGTCATTACATAGAGCCGTTTTTTACGTGCCATAGTTCGGGTACATACATTAAGCATTGCTTGACTCAAGTTCGACTCCAGTGACGGTCGTACTCAGATTACCGTTCATGAGTATGTCGTGTAAAGGCTGACCCAGGACTTTCGACAGAGAGTCGCTTAGCTTGTAGTAGTTACTCTCCAACGCCTCATGGTAAGATGTCTGGTCGGAACTGATGAGTTTAGCATTCAACTGCAGAGCGGAATGACAGACTGTCAAAAATTCCCTGAAAAAAAAAATGTATGTCTTGACACGAAACTGCATAAATTCTTATTTCTGTAGTCACTTTTTCAGGTCTCTTGGCCTTACCGAGTTTCTGACCAAATCCCCAATGGACAAAACAATAAGAAAATGATTTTAAAACGACTGTTTAATCTAAATCGTTTTGTTAATGGTACAAGCAATTCAAGATATAATAACCTATATCCTTTAAAGTCGGTTAATAGTAGACGGTTGAAGCTGTAAACGTGTTAATAATATTATGATAACACTAATTACTAAAAATTTTAACTATAGGTAACTATTCTAATATCATGGTATCAAAAGGGCAATGATTGTGTTACAATCTGTAACCTCGACGAGTAGGACAGTTCCTCGTTATATTATCAAAAAATAGAAACACACAAAATCATAATTTCCTAGGCGTGTTGGTTTCATTCAAATATAATTTTGATGGATTTTTCAGACCAATATCTGCATATATTATATACTAGTAAATGGTAACTTCAATTTATATCAACCATAAATATTAAGGCTTTAAAACAATGTTACCAGCTCATAAAACTTTAAAACAACCTGACACAGTCACTATGATGGATACTGTTTATGTGTCTGTAGAATATAACTTAACTAGTAATTTTCGTGGTATATAGATCTATATAAACTTACTTAAATATTGCCTTCAATTTATCCACCATATCGTCTGGATACATTGGTGCCAACGTTGGATCCAAAAACGCATTGGCGTATGCGAGTGGACCGGCATTTACCTGCACGCACACGCTTCCTTGCAACCTGGAATTATAAAAAAAAATAATTATATTTCTAATATTATAAATGCGTAATTTGAATATTTGTTATTTAAACGCAGCAAAGACTGTACGGATTTTGATGAAATTTTACCTACAGATAGACCATAACCTGAATCAACATAGATGCTACTTTTAAGCCTGGAGAGTACAAAGTAATATAATCGTAATGGATTTAAACGTTGTTTACATACCGAAGCTGTAACTTCTTCAAATCTGGGGCCTTAGCATTGACGATCTCAGCCAGTTCGGCGACTTGGCTCTCCATTTCCGACACGGCCACTTCTATCGGACTTTTCTCCTCGACTTGCGTGTCGATGACTGGCACGCGACGTTTCACATAAGGGAACCAATTTTCAGCTGCGAATCATACGGTATGTAGGTAAGTCGTTGTAAGATCAAATGAGTTTTTCAATGTTCTCGTTCAAGGAATGTTTCGTGTTAAAGCGATAAGGTAATACGCGTGAAAAAAAAATCTTGACATTCAGTATGGATATAGCAATTGTACGTTATTCAGGTATTTTGATGCTATATATATTTTTAGGATATTATCTGGGCTTTGTGTAGCAGTGGTGTAGCAAGGGTTCTTTCCCTTAGGGGTGAACACACAATTAGCCGCTTTAAGGAACCGGGCGAGAAAAAAAGTAACTCCAAACACAAAATAAAAACATTAGTAACGGACGCTTTCGCTGTCCAATAGTACATGTTACAAAAGTAGAAAAATGTAAAGGTTCAATTTTATAATTTGCGCCAGGCCTAAAAATGGTCGCCTCCTCGCTACGACTTTTATTTTGTACACGATCAGAACTAAGCGTATGAATGTGGAGTAAGTATTTTTTTATTTCGATTGTACAATACCGGTGAGATGTGTGAGCCGCAGCCGCTGGTGGTGCACGGGCCCGCGCGCGGCGCCGTCGCGAGTGAAGGGCGTCTCGAACACGAAGCGGCGCACGTTGTGCACGCGGTGGAAGGCGCCGTCCGCGCCCGAGCTGGCCGGCGGAGATGCGCCTGCGCCCTCAGGCGCCGCGCGGACCCATGTCACTTGGATATACGCCAGCTTGCTGTCCAGCTCGGACCGGTTCACCTGGGATGCGGTACCATTATTAAATATAGCGTCTTTTACTCTTTTTAATGGCTTGCAGAGGGTTCATTACAGTCACATTTCACCATTTACGGTAGATCCAATGCAGTAGGGGGTGTGTGGGAAAACCTAATGCTATTTACTGGGTAAAATTTTAGATTCCAAGCCTCTGTCCGGAGTATCTACGGAGAAGAAAAACCCAATATCACTTTACCCGAGCTGGGAATCGAACCCGAGACCTCACCCAGTCAGGACCTGGTAACGCAATGCCACTACGCCATCGAGGCACTTTATGTTGACATTGCCTATTTTGATTTATCTTACAATACGTAATAACCGACAAATGCACGGACATTATGGATATACATAGTAAAATACACAAGCAAGGAAAATCTACTGCTAGAAAAATAAAATACAATGTAAACATAAATAGGTTGCAGGTTCGGCATCATCACGTATTTATTTTATTGGCATTCTATTTAATAGGACTTGTTTGCCTACGTATTAGGATTTTATATATTATTATTCAATTACCTATAGACGATGTTTTGATAGTTTTAAAAGGTTACCAAAAATAAATTGCATTTTGTCAACTGAGTACTTACATCGCTAGACATGTAAATACCGTAAATATTATGTTGATCGCACTCAAGAGTTAATAGTGTAATAAAAACAAAATACGCTACTTTTTTCCTTATTTAGGTACGTTTCATTTGGAATTAGAAGTCCTTACGAAGCAGATGACGTCATAGTTGTAAAATAAATGACTTTTTTTACAACGTTAACTGAACAGAATAATTTTGTTAAGGTAAAAATAGCAAGAAACACATTATCAGGCGACCTTGTTATAGCTAATACCCTCAAAATAAACTTAAAAAGAGCTAACAAAACTAATTAAAAGAAAAACCCATAAACAATCAAGAATAAAGATAAAAAATTATGTAGTTTATTTTAATTCTTAGAAAATTCAATTGTGACTGAAATAACAGTGAAGTACCAATACCATAACCTATCGTGAAAATTGTCTAATGAATATATTATTTAATTAATTATAATATTAACTCACCGGTGCCGAATCCATAATCATCTTGACGAAACCAGCGCCGAATTTTTGTTCGTAAAACGTCTGCAGCTTCTCGGAAATTTCGCTCAGTGACGTCAATTTGGGTTCTTTATAAATAAATTCCACTCCTTCTTCGTCTTCGCCGAAATGAGCTTTTCCGAAGAAAGCCACTCTATAAAATCTGCCTAGCATGCGTTTCCCCGAATTCGTGACTTCAATTACTTTAGCGTAGGCCTTAGTTAGATGTTGGTAGCACGCGAGCAGTGCTTGGTAGTCTTTCCTAGTTTCGTATATTGGTATTATGAGCCTATAGAGCGGACCCAGGAGTTCATACCGTTCCGCTTTGTCGACGTATTCTGCACATATCATTAACTGGTCTAACAACGCTTGCTCATTGTAATGAACGTCCGCCATTCCTGAAATATAAAAAAACAATAAACTAATTAACAGTGCAACATGCGTTGATATTTGTTTAATATCACTAAAACAAATTTGCATCGATGCAGTTCAATGAGTTACGTTACGAATTTCGTAAAACCAAAATTCCATAGGAAGCAATATACTTTGTCGCACAAGAGACTACTGACTGGGAACGATAGTCTCTTATCTTACCATAAATAAAAACATTATTTGCCTAATCAAATAAATAAAACTAACCATAATGTCGTAGTAACCATATGTGGTCGTATAAGATCACCATGCAAAAAAACCCGTAGGTTTTTGGTGCAGTCATGGTTTTGTCATGTGCAACACTCTATTTTTAGGTTCACTGTTTTCCCTCTATGCTAACGAAAAAATAATACGCAGGGGCGGTCCCGGCAATTACACGAGGTGTTTATAAGAGAATTCATACGTAACTTTTTTCAACATTAAAGGTCATAATAGGCTTTTGATCGCAGCGATGTACGGGTGAGTGTTGGGTATTGGAGATAGAAGTGTTTTTGACACTATTCTGCGAAGGTTTATTAGGCCGGCGACCCCGTAATACACAATTAAGATGCCTATAAGGTAAACTTACCGCACAAATTCTAATCGGATTTTGGATTTCCTTGTATATTTTTTTGTTTTGTGCTTATACTTAATATTCTTATTTTAATATGTTTATCTTTTTTTAGATCTTCACGTTAGCAAGCATAAAATAATTAAAATAGATGTGATTATTTTAAAATTTAATTTGAACTATATTATGTTATGTATTTGCAGAGAAATATAGCGTGACGACAAGACTTTTTTAGTTTTATGGCTACTATTCCTAGAAGAAAGGAAGGAAACATTTATGGTTTAATATTTATTAGTCTGAAGCCTTAGAAACATTAGATAGACAATGTTATAAATGAATGAATGAATAAATAAATAAAAGTTTACGATAACAATGGGAATAAATGGTTGTTACTTGTAAGTTATTGCCAATTCGCTTCGCGTCTGCTGAGATACTTTTTTAAGTATGGAAGAATTTTATTTCAATGGTAAAGATCGTTTTTTCGTGTGCACTCTGCAATTAATTGGTGATTCATTTCGTCTATTTCTAATTTACACGAAGCTATTTAAAAAGTAATAAAATTAATCAAACGAAAGGCACATTGATTGAACATAAAAAATCTCATTGTCAACTTAAGAAAAGGCTTCGATTACCTTATTTAGGGACTGTACCTGTTAATTTATTCGTGTTAATGAAACTTTATGCATCTGAACTAACATGGACTGCGTAATCTTGTGATTATGTTGCTTAATATGCTAGATATGTTCTATGTCATACAATTTCTGACAATACCGGTGAAGGTCACGATTCTAAACCTGAAATATTAACATTTTGAGTTTGCAGTTACAACGTAGGGAGTAAAACATGTATAATAGCATCGTAACAATGGTGTCAGCTTTAGAACACTAGAATAACTACACAGTAAATACAGGCTATTTATTATTACTGGACCATAAACTAGTTAACAATGTTTTCAGGAAACGGTAACTGAATGTAAGGTATTCTGTATTCAAACATTATATTCAATTGATGAAGATTATCTTCAATTTTTAATTTTCTTTGTATAGTTTTCTTGCCAATTGAATTCATTAAGTGTAGATAAATATTCACACAAGGTATTTCTGAAGATATATCCTTGCATTTGAGCAACATTCATTACGATTAGAAACGGAATACAAAATGTTGTCATAAAGAAAATATTTATATTATATAATTGTTTTACTGTATTTCACGTATATAGTTAACGGTTTCTAACAAAAAGTTGGAACTAGCTACTTATTAATAATTTTATATTCCTCTCTGGATATGGCATAGTATGTAGCTACGTACCAATTTGTTAGCGTTAATTTCGCACATGTATTACGGCGGTGTGGTCCCGCCGTCCCTCTTGAATAAACTATTCTATGTATCTCTATATAAATGGAGCAGAGGCTCTGTGTATAACAGTCGAAAACGACTCGCGAACGCGCGTGCCTATGTATCGCTGATAAGAGATCGGTCCGTTTGGTTTGACGGAAGATAAAAACATGAAGATTTCATTGCTAATAAGTTTCATAATATTGTTGTCTTGTGAGTGGAGTGAGGGAACGCCTACAAGACAAGTGGTGAAGCCCACCAACGAGGTGGCGGATAACGGCTTGGATGACACGGATCTACTGCTCGCGTTCGTGGTATGTTGCCGAGGGTGATTTTTCTATTGTCGGTCACGCTTATGGTTCATGACGGTGCTTCCGTCTCACCGTGCTAATACGAGCTTGATATGTTAATAGCCCAATCCGTATCAAACCATTGTAGTGTTCTCATTCATTGAATGACCGCGAGTGTAAAAAAAGTCAATAAGCACTTCGATGTTAACAGGTTTTCCGTCATGGGGATCGCACACCAGACCAGGATGAGCTGGCGTTGTACCCCGACGCTGAATCTTCCAACAAAAATATATTCTTTCCATTTGGAAAGAAAGCGCTGACAAATGTAAGTGTGAACATATGACGTACATTCCGTAATTGTAATTTAAATAATTGAGTTATCGATTTAGTTTCGGTTCCAGTTCGCATACAAATTATATTTTTTATAAACTTAGCGTTAGCATTCAAAAATATTTGAAATCAAATAGTTTTGCTGACATTTAATGTTCCGTATCATGTCGAAACAGCATGACTGATTAGTGTTAACATCGCGAACCAACTAGCGAGTACGACAGTATTTAAACTATAGAAAGGTTAAACTAACAATTTACCAACTTCAAAATAACAACTGACGAAGCAATGACGACGAACTAACCGATATTAGACTAAAACACCTTTATTAAAAAAGAAGCACCATCACTGGAACACTGAGACCGCTTAAAATATACAAAAAAAACTATGTTGTAAAACCCTACGTAATGGGATAATTAACATTAAAATACAACCTTGATAGCTTATGGACGACAAAAAACAGTTTACACAGGTGATATGTACGTCTATATTTAATCAATTTTACTTAATTCTAAATAGAAAGGCAAACAGCGTGGCTTCGCTGTAGGGAAATACTTGAGGAAACGTTACGACGGTTTCCTATCCCGATTGTACCTGCCGGACGAGATTACTGTGCGGACTACCGCATTTGATAGGACGAAGATGACCGCCCTCACTGCACTCGCAGGACTATACCCGCCGCCACCAGCGCAAAGGTGGAACCCACTTCTAGACTGGCAGCCTGTTCCCTACGATACCCTAGACGGAGATACCGATGATGTAAGTATAAATAATATTAAGATATATATAATTAAATTCGTCTTCCAGGAACGAAAAATATACGATGACAATAATTATAAATAAATAATAAACCGAGTTAATGAGAAACATCATTTACATGATGCAGGTTTAATGAATACAGTTCTTAGGTACACGGGTTTAGTACAAAATAATTTGAAACAAGTCACGCAACTTCTTGGTTCTCGCTGTATTGACAGATACAGGTTTTAAATATACATATTATAATAAAAAAAAAGACATTCAATATAACTTGTTAGACAGTCTTTGAATAGGCAGATAAGTAATGCCAACAACTTTATATAGATAGATAGATATGTATCTAATCACAATGTTATCTAGATAAATGCACTTTGACAAATCAAAATTTGCGTTTGTTTCTCGAACAATGATATAACTAGTTGCGTAATGTAATTATTTTCAGCTGCTATACTACTACAATTGTCCACGGTATATCGCACTTAGAGATCAAGTGTACCAGCAGCCGGAAATCAAGGAATCCTTGGTTCCTTACGAAGGCTTGTTTCACTATTTGCAGAAGCACACTGGAATGAATATAACGTCTCCTGAACAAGTGTTTTATTTAGATAATCTTTTCCAGACATTGGTAAGTATGTAAATTATATTATAACTTTTAATATAGATTTTTTTATTATACATTTTTTAATCAATTAAATTAAAAAATTAGTCAGTCGCTTGCTTGATGGTAATTTCAAGGCTTGCCTATCTAAAATAGAAACACTACCAACTTGAACATCGGAACACAAGCCTCGTCATTCTAAGATATTCGTTTTTAAGTCTAATAATATCTAGTATTTACGCTACAACATCCTTCCAAACACAACGAAACTTACTTCAGATTTTCGAATTCGAAGGCAAAACATAAGTACGTATTCACTTAGATGGATACTCATATAATAATTACTCACGTGTGATTATTTGTGGTGGAACAGGCGATGACCCGGTAAAGAAACGATTTACGTGGGATCGATGCCCGTATAAAGACAATTAATGTTTTTGTAAACCGCAAATATTTGTTTTGGGTTGTACCATAATATTCTTTTAAGGAAACGAAATAAATAAAAAAATTGCATTTACTTTATAATTTTACCTCAATTACACTTAATAAATTAGAGGAAACTGGAAAGTACGCAAATACATAATATTTGTCAATATTTCAGTATTTTCCTTCTCAGAGTATGGATATAGGCATGGAGGGAAAGAAAGTCCCTCGTGTTTCTTTATACCCACAAGTCTTCTATTTTAGAACGAGATAATGACTAAACATCATTTCCAATAAACGATCCCGATTGCTTTTTTCGATCCATCTCAAAAATGGAACGATTAGAACGAAGTTTTTTTGACAAGCTTACTATTAAGTTATTTTGATTGGCTAATTATGGGAAGCGGATTGAAGATTCTGATTGTGATCGTTTATTGAATATGACTGTAAATTTGTGACTGCAAAAGTGAGCTTACGTTAAGTAATTTTCAGAGAAACGTTGGTGTAAATCCACCGAAATGGGCACAAGAAGTAATGCCGGAAATAAAGGAAGTCACCAAGATCGAATATGCAGCTGAATTTTACACCCCTGAACTTGTGCGTCTAGCATCAGGTTAATAATTTGTTACGAATATAGAAAAAATATACTAGTATTAATACTACATAGTTGTAGCATTGAAAGATATGAACAAATTTCTATTGATGACATTGAGAATGGGACGCACTAAAGAACGAGATCAAGGAAAATTGACTCTACCCAACATGTGGCATACAGTTTCTATGACAGAGAAACATATAGGAAAATATTTTATCTTCAAACTGATCTAACGCATTGTATGTTACTAGAGATGTTGTTAAGCCAACAATAGTTTCTAAGTTTCTTATAAGCACTAAAAATCTATATCTTGTCTCTAACATGCTGTAAGCCGCAAATTTATTTTCCCAGGAAGGTTCTAGACAAATTATTTTTAAAGAATTATTGTCTTTAATTGGTCCACTCTGAAATACTTCTAAATAACTTCATTACCAATTGAGTACAAGCTATAACATCTATTACAGGTATTTTCATGGAAGGATTAATAAATGCCAGCAAGTCATATATAGCTGGAGATACAGAACAACCGAAAACGCGGTTGTATTCAGCTCACGAGAACAACGTAGCAGCCGCCATGGCGGCAGCCAGAGTGTTCATACCGCATCAACCACAATATGGTTCTACAATATCTATAGAATTCAGGAGGGACAAATCAACGGGCAGTTACGGTTTTGCGGTAAATTATCTTTAATTTTTTTTATTTGGATTTCGAATAAACATCTTTTTTCCGAGACCAATGAAAGAATTAAATTGAATACCTATATGCTTATACTCTGAGTTAGAGATAATAGTTTGTTGTAGTTCCTTTTGTCATGTTAATGAATAGTTGATGCGTATAAAATTTAACCTTGAACAAATAAGGCCATTTTAAACGCTATGTAGATTAAATCGTTCGACGTTGAAATTCTTTTTTGAATCAAATATATTCAGATCAAAATTCATATTAGTAGACTAATAATAATATACCAATTATAAGCAGTGAAATAAATATCCAATTTTATCATAGTGCGAGAGCAGATTACAATGTAAAAAAAAAAAATAAAATGGAGATGGTCTAAATTACATAATCATTTTTGTTTATGTATGTGTAATATGAGTATTATAACAAAAACTAATTGTTACAGGCGGTGTATTCTCCTGAGGCAGGTGGGCCGGGAAAAATCCTCACTGTTGATGGTTGTGACGGCAAGGCGTTATGCGACTACGACAAATTTCTCACTCTAGTCCAGGATGTGCTAATGTCAAAGGAAGAATATAAGGCTGAATGTGCAATACTGCCTTAAATTAGTGGAAATTATAACTGCTGATTATGTTACCGATATTATTTATTGAGACTTTTATTAACTTTATTACCGAACTATTCTTATTTTTCCAAGAAGTAAAAAATGATCAGATAATTCAACATCACCTGAAGGTAGGCTGGTAGAGAATGCTTATGCCATTAAGTACACCTGTATATATATAATACATTTTAAATATAAGTAAATACAATGGTACTCTTACCAGTGGAAATAAATAACGTGTAACAATAAAGTGGCTGTGAAACTTAAAGGATGTGTCTTTGTTTTGATTTTACCTTTATAAATATTTAAAAAGTCTGTAGAAACATTTACATATAAAAGATTTGAACAAAAGAAGATTAATTGGATTTAATTTAAAATTACTTTAAGCGCTATAATTTAGCAAATAATTATTATAATAGACTAGTGTGATATTCGATGTATATCTATACATCCATAGTGTGTTTGAATCAATAAAACATTTTGAATAATGTGTTTTTCATCAGTTCAATAATTCATCATATTATAAAAATAATTTCAACAAAAAATTAAACCGCCTTCAAAAACCACTCAAAACCAAAAAATAATTTCACATAACAGGTATATATTGGATACCAATTTTGGAGTCGGTGCCTAATTAAAATTGCTAGTTAGCTATATTTGTTGCATAGTCCGTCTATGCGCTAAATTTCTTTCAAATCAATTAAAAGGAGTAGGTTTGCGTGCACTACTAACAAACATACACAGTGAAAGGTGTAATACCAAGCACATGTATGGTGTTTCATATTTTTATTTCCTCTGCTTTCGAGGCAGGGAGTGTAATATACCAACATCTGACCAGCTATATGTAACAGGGGAAGATTTTGGGTAGTGTACAGTTCACAAATTTAAATATATCCTTAATAGCTTTCATTTGCTGTGCTGCGGCGGAGTGTTCATCTCCGGTGACGATCTGACTTGTTGACTTTTTACGCTGGCAGCACATTGTTTTCGTATATTCGTTAATGTATTTATCTAGCTTAACTAGCAATTTTAATTAGGCACCGACTCCAAAATTGGTATCCAATATATACCTGTTATGTGAAATTATTTTTTGGTTTTGAGTGGTTTTGAAGGCGGTTTAATTTTTGTTAAAATTATTTTTATTTTTTGCTTTTTTGTGTTAGTAAAAAATAGACCGTCTCGATGGCGTAGTTGTGTTTTGCTCACGATACGACAATCGCGCTGAGGAGTTACACCTCTGAGTACCACTGAAAAGGGGAAAAGGTGTGATGCTATTTATATGTATATAAGAAGTAGATTCAAGCAAACCTAACGCAAAAACACAACTGATATATTTGGCTCACAGTAAGACTATCGCGCTGTGGTGTTACACCTCTGTCTACCTCTAAAAAGGGTAAAAGGTGTGATGCTATATATGTATGTATGTAAGAAGTAGATTCAAGCAAACCTAACGCCAAAACACAACTGATATATTTGGCTCACAGTACAACTATCGTGCTGTGGTGTAACACCTCTGCCTACCCCTGAAAAGAGTAAAAGGTGTGATGCTATATATATGTATGTATGTAAGAAGTAGAGTTAACTAAACCCAACGCAAAAACACAACTAATGTGTTTCGCTCGCAGTACGACTATCGCGGTGAAATGTTACACCTCTGCCTACCCCTGAAAAGGGGAAAAGGTGTGATGCTATATATATGTATGTACAAAGTAGATTCAAGCAAACCTAACTGATATATTTCGATCATAGTACAAATATTGCGCTGTGGTGTTACATCTCTGCCTACCCCTAAATATGGGGAAAAGGTGTGATGCTACATACATATATGTATGCATGTAAGAAGTAGAGTCAACTAAACCCAACCCAAAAACACAACTGATATGTTTCACACACAGTACTACTATCGCGCTAAAATGTTACGCCTATGCCTACCCCTGACACTCGGAAAAGATGTTATGATATATGTATACGTATATGAGAAGTACACTCAACAAAACTCAATGCAAAAACATAACTAAAAACGTCATAGGAAAGCAAAATTCGCGATTTCGTTTTCTAGGACGACATAATTATTCTAGTTTTTTTAGTTTTAAAACCAAACTACTGAAGCGATGTTGAAAAAAAAATAAAAAAAAAATCTTTCGAATAAAAAAAGAATTTTCCAAATCGGTTCATAAATGAGCGAGTTCTGAGGTAACAAACATAGAAAAATAAATCACGACGAATTGATAACCTCCTCCTTTTTTTGAAGTCGGTTAATAATCAATGTAGAGAACACGGAAAAGGTATTTAAATGAGAAGATGTTACGCACGCCAAACAATAAACTGTATGTCATTGTCTTTGAAAACACGAGACGCCTAGATGTGTGTTCTCGTAGTTTTATGGTGTAATCACAGTACGATTAGATATAATTATTTTACACACATCGTGTGTATTCAAGTCTGAAGTCTTCTTCATTCAAGATCACATTTAAAGCATTATGAAATAGTAGTTGTTTGAAGGTTATCATTTTCTATGTAATTAAATATTATAATAAGGACTGTAATAACCCGATATCAGATATTATATTGGTGTGTACGGAAATTGCGCGTGATTGAAGTGTGGACATGGTGTATTCTATTAGTATTTGTGTTGGGTGAGTATAGGTTTAATTGTAATTATGCAGTTATAAAAAATGCAGTGCTAAAGTATAACAAAATATTACAGACATTTCATTTGTATAGATCAATACCCATTTGTTTGAGGGGGTTGAAAACTATGATTATATCAAAAGGTCGTAAAATATTTTTTACGGATTAGGAAGCAATACAAATTTATGGAATAAATGATTATAGTATTATCATAAATTTTAACATTATTAGACAATGTATAAAATGATGTTCGGTAACGTTGTTGGATGGCAAAATACGCTATCATTTACAAGATGCAAGCGCTATCATTTAATTAATGTTATCGGACAATCACAGCGTCCTCATGTGGAACGATATAACCATATGGTTGGTTTAATTCTTTTTCTATATAATCTGCAATTTCAACGATTCTGTCCTCGACGTATCATTGAATAATAACGCCAGGTGCAGTCAATGCGATTTCGAACAATGACAGTTGTATCATCAAATCCGAGTTTCCCATTGCGGCTGACAGTTGACAAGGGCGCTGGATCACCCATACAAACATCGTCAGATGTGGATAGGCATGAGTAAATAGCTACCGTGTCACAATCGATTGGACAAAGTCAATCATATGAGCGGGCACAGGTCGCAGCGACCGTGAATATTCAAGAGCGTCCCGTGCGGATCTCAGTGGGACTCCGCCTCGCGAGCCGTTCGCTTCCTGTCACATTTCGGTACACACTCAGTGCACGCACACATAACACACAGTGAACAAACCGCCGCACAGTACAGCCGAATGACAATATAACAAACAACATTGAAATATGCGCTACAATAAGTGATTGAAAGAAATTAAGATCGGATTACAATGTAGAGCTGCCTACTCGGCGGAGGAAAATGTGAGTGACATATTGAGCCTAACTGCCACATTAGGGACCTGTTATGTTTAACGGAAAACATCGTGAGAAAATCTGCATATCTGAGAGTTCTCCATAAGACTATCGAGGTATGTGAAGTCTACCAACGCGCATTAAGACAGAGTAGTGGATGAAAAGATTTTCATCTCTAAATCTTTGTGGACGCTCGTATTCAGCAGAAGGACATCATTACCTTTCTATATTATACATGATACTCTGCGGATGATAATATGAATAGTAAAGCGTTGTTCATTGCAAACGTAATACATGCACGCGGTAGACGCCGTTACGGTCGGTTTTATAGACAAATCATCCTAAATTATTAGTAATGATTGTACTAAAACCACTATACATGTAAGTCAAAATAAATAATATAGCATGCTGCTATGATAATGTAAGATAATATATCGCGATACTGTCGGCGAAACTTGTCGTTGAGTGGTGACACAGATTCGCGACGTTGTACGAGGAGTGCATTTGCGCAGGAAAGAGGGCGGTCGCGAGGAGGAGCCGACCAACGCGGCGGAAGCGGCACCGGCGCAGGGCATGCGCACTGAACACACCTGTTGCTGCCTCGGCGTGTTGGTGGGCATCTCGCTCATCGCCGGTATACTGCTGTTTGCTTTTATATGTTACTTACTATTAAATTATGAACTGTTATGGGGATGATCTACTAGTATGTTGTTCATCTGATTGTAAATACCCACTGTCGCCTATAAAACATCCTTACATTAACTGAAGTTTAAATATTTACATTGTGAATAAGCGGAATATGAAATGGCTCGACATGAGGAATCGCTTTCTATACAATCTAATAAGCCGGCATAATGATGACCACCGTCGAATGAAGCATTGTCTCTCGTTGGATAGTACGATATTATTTGGAATGCACTTTGAATGCCAGAAAAATAAACGGAATGGGTTTAACGGTTTCTACACTTTTTTCCTGCGAAGTTTCATAATGTAATATTTCTGTTACTAACGCAGCCCTCGTAGCAGTAATCCTCATGAAGGATACAACGGTTGAGGTGACGCTGGTCAGACAAGTCCATGTGGTAAGATATGTCACTTTCCATATACGAAAAAAATGTAAATAAATCTTAAATTAAGGTGATAAATTATTATAGTGTCTGGTTTGAAAAAGGTTATCAAAAGTACGAACAGTATATGTTTATGTCGAAACAGAAAGCTGACTATGAAGAAAAAATAGGCAGCACATTAGTTTTCAGTAGTGACAGGTTCACATGATCCAATTCTTGCCGGCTTTCTTTTCGTAATTTATTTAAAATCAAAATATTATTAGATATTTAGATTTTAAAACACTATCGAAACCGCATTTATGCATATTATTAGTAACTATAAGTTGCGTCGTGTTTCCTTTAGAAAAAAATTACCCTTCGCCAATGCTAGTCTTGTCTTTTTTTACCTCAGAATGAAAGTTAACAGACAATTCGTCTGGGATAAATCGTCTTTATTAATCTTCTATTGGCCTTTATTTTTACTCCATGCTATTGGTCGCTAAAGTCGCAATGAATATTTTCTCACTTTCTTAATACAAAAATTATACTGCTTTTACATGTTTCGTTAGTTGATGTCGCATGGAGAGCGTACACCCAGCGAACGCGAATTGGAAATGTTAGGAGCTCCGCCCCCTGAACACGTATTCGCTCCTTACGGCGCTGGGGCGATGACCAATGTAAGTATTATAATTTTATGTTATATATGTATATCTATCTATACTAATATATAAAAGTGGAGAGTTTGTTTATTTGTTTGTTTGAACGCGCGATTCTCAAGAAAGCGATTTAGAAATTTTTTCGCTGTTGAGGGCTGTAGGTTACTTTCTATCCCGGGAAATATAAACCGGGACTTTTACCAAATTAGTTTTGATGGACTGAAGTCCTTAGTCAAAATTATGTTGAGTGACAGTGAGTTAACTGAATAAAATTAAGATATTTTAATTGGCGAATTACGATATTTTTATTAAATCAAATTAATATTTAATATGTATATTGCACATACACGCTGAAGGCGGTCTAACACATTTTTTTAGTAGATATAAATTTGCGGGGAGATGTTCATTTGTAATTATGTATTTAATAACAGTAGGTACATACATTTTAAATAATTAGCTTTCGATAAACCAGTGTTTAAAACTAATTTTAAATCATAAAAGAATACAGTCATAATTATTATAAACCAGTAATAATTTTCTGACACATTTAACATAAAGAAGCGTCCTTATATAGATAGGCATAATAGGAACCGTGAAAAATGTTGTTCGCCACAAAAGTGAGCATTTCGGCGTAGTTCCTGGATTCATCAAATTATGTGACCATTGGCCGTAACGAATCACTTATTACGTTCATCTCCACAATACGCAAGCGTATGTAGAACACTCTCGTAAAAAGACATTTTGCATATAGTTTAATCATAAGCGCCGGCGCTCCTGCGTCCCTTGTTTGCATAATGCTATTGATAGTAATAAAAGAGCTTGCAATTTTGCCATTGCGACCTTGTGTTTGGAAAATCATAACAGTTAAATTGAATTTAGATATAAATATGAATGACATTACATTTAATGTTCATTATTTAAACTTTGATGCATTATTCATAACATTACTCCATTGCGTGAAAGTGAAGACCTTGTAGCGACGCTTGTTCTCGTACCTATCTCTATTATTTATGCAATAAGCAACGGACCTTCAAACAGCTCTGTCTCAATATATGTAACCATGACATTGAACCTGCGGAACTATTCGTAATCATTGGCTTTGAAACCTGCGTATATAAGATGAATGACTTTATAACGAAGCGCTCACTTCCCGGTCCGAATGCGGGAGGGAGTCTCGATTCCCGAAGGTCGTGACAAGCTCTAAACGGGAACGGCGGGACGGGAGGTGTCGGCACAGTCGCAGATTGCCGTCACCCGCTAATAATGATTTATTGCTTGTCGCACGTCACTGAACAGTAATAGAAAGGCATTCGTACGAGGGGAGCGCTTTGTTGCAAATTATTTGTCGCCCTTTAATGTTTCCTTTCCAGGAAGGAAAAATGCTGACTTTCGAAATGGGCGCATTACTTAGGAAGAGATACGATGACTTCTTGGGGCCGTACTACGATGCTGGTACGTTGGTTACTCAAGTTATGACTACTATTTTCGGCGGGTAATTTTGTAGTTATTATTTTGTCAACAGAGAGTAGTATCGTGATAGCCTCAGACACGGATTTGAGTAAGATGACGGCTTTGTTAATATCGGCGGGTTTGTGGCCACCGCCGGCGGGGCAACTGTGGAACGAGACTATAATGTGGCAACCAGTGCCCTACACGTATCCACCTCGCGACGAGGACTATGTGAGTGAGTGTACGAACGAAGCAAACAAAATAATGCATTTGATTCAATATAATATTTAATGTTTTTTTAGCTTCTATACGAGGAGAACTGTCCACGATATAAACAAGAGAAGGAGAGACTGTTGAAGGCATTTATAGACGAAGGACTGCTAGTACCATATCGAGACCTATTTCACAAAATAGCACAAATGACTAACACGAACTTTAGCACGCCGCAGGATGCGTACGATTTGAATAATTTATTCTTAATACAGGTTTTTATTACCTTTTTAACCGACTTCATTATCTTTTAGTACTTTATTTTATTATACCGTGTTTAGAAATAATAACTAATTTAGCATAAATAGTTGATTAGAACATTTTTTTTAATACAGGATGACATTAAAGTGGCGAATCCAAAATGGGCTAAGCACGTGAAGAGAAAGCTGATGGATGTTGCAAGGTTAGAGTATTCCATGATGTTCCACAATAATCTACTACGAAAACTTAGTGGAGGTAAGTTAAAGAGAAAATTATCCTACATTATAATTAAAAATAGTACCATTTTGATTTAAACTACTTTAAGTAATATAGTAATATAGGTAGGTAATCTTTATTCTTGATGAGGTATAAAAACTATTTTTAGAAGCTATTGGAGATAGTATTTCAATGCAGAAAACAAAGTGATTTTTTCTAGTAGTTATTATTTTTTAGTACTATTATAAAAAAGAAAAACTAGCCTGACTTCGTTTCTGTGGAGGAAATACTACAGACTATACAAACAATCATAATATTAGAGTAGCTTTACTAGTTTTTATACTGATGGAATAGTGTATTTAATTATTATGAAACAAGGTTTCGAATCAAATGATTAATTTATTACCAAACATTTATATTGCGGATTTAACTTGAATGTCAATGTCAAAGGTATTTAACCTTTCTATACAACTCTGCAAGAATATCAAAATTGAATTTCATTTGAAATTGAAAACAAAATATTGCGTTGAAATTATACTTATAATTATTATGTATTGAATTG
Organism: Manduca sexta; assembly: GCF_014839805.1. Lineage (NCBI taxonomy): Eukaryota > Metazoa > Arthropoda > Insecta > Lepidoptera > Sphingidae > Manduca > Manduca sexta. The sequence continues at coordinate 11,161,182 of NC_051137.1, read as the reverse complement.
TTTAATTCGTTTTTATAGTATAACTGTCTGCGGTGGCTCGTACTAGGGAACCGGCCTATGTTTGATTTTGTTCATTATTCTATATTTAATGGTTAATAATACAAAAAAGAAGCACTCCTGCGAAAACTGCATAAAAATTGGTTAAAAAATGGGCTAGTAATTCATATTTCAAATATTATAACGTGCAGTAGTGGGGGCGTTGTTGGGATATCACTTCATCTCTTTCTTTCGCACGCGTCGTAATTCCCGATGACGTCAAATGTGGGTATTTCGTCTCTTTTGTTTCTTTTTAATTACCCCTTCCACCGACATTCCAAAACTTGTAACTAGTTGATTTTTTACTGGATTTTAATAATTCCATCTCTGTTATAATTTATATAAAGTAAATATTACATAATAGTAAAGAACAAAAGTGAGTCCGGTACCCTATTAGCTTATTTATTGTGTTCATTTCGTCTTATATCTGGTGGCTTTTGATAGCTGTGAGCCATCCAAATAAAAAAAATACAATGAAATAAAATATCTGTGCATTCAATGATGCTTCTATAGAAAAGAAATATCTTTTCTTGTTATTAGAAGCACTTTACTAACCAACTGACAACTGTACCCAACTCTATTCCATAAAAACTATCTGTTAAATTTCACTAACTACTCGCAAGATACATTTGGTAATAACAAACATCCGACTAAAGCTAGATTTTGGCCAAAGCTTTTTGTTTTTTTTTTCATTCAGACACTAGTAATAGCCCTACACATTTACGTCACAGGCGCTCTCCTACATCAAATAATAAAAGAGGCGGTATCGAACACGAAGGAGGGCGGCGTGCGCGTGCTGGTGCGCACGGGCACGCCCGTGTCGGTGGCGGCGCTGCTGAGCGCGTGCGTGGCGCCGCCGCCGCGCCTGCCCGACCCCGGCGCCGCGCTGCTCTTCGAGCTGCACGAGAAGCTGCCTAGCGGCAATGGCGAACACAAAACGTTGTCTGATGGACAGCGGTTTGGATTTAAGGTCAGTCGCGCTGTCATTTTATAGCATTACAACTCGAGCGCTGCCTCACAATATCCGACATGACGTTCGATCAGATCTATTGCCGAATACGAATATAAGTCGAAATTAAGAAACCCCTAATCTGTCGGGTCCAAGATGTATAAGCCTACTGATCTCTCTGTCCACAAAAAGCAATAATTGTCACACGCTTCACCTGTTTGCCTAAAGAAGGAATATTTAGAGCTACATCCAAAATTAAGCTTTAAAATAATTCATAGTCTTACTTATAAAAAATTCGCAAAGCTATGCTTAGTTAAAACACAAATTTACTCGATCTGCTGTAAGTCAAAACCCACCATCTTGCCTCTTAAAAAGGTTTAAACTAGGAAACCGGTGATGTTTTTGACAGCGATTTAAGCAATTCTTAACCACCTCTTAACGCTAGAAGAAGTTTATAAAACTGTATATATTCAACTAAACACTAACCCCCTTATTCATAGACGTTTTTTATCTAACGACCGAGTAAGGCTGTGATAACAAGTCTGTTTCTCAGTGCTGACGGCATGGCAGTCTTCGCAGTGCGTAGACGTAGGGCCGTTGTGATTGGCTAATATTGAAATACAACAATAATAACCAATCACAACGGCCCTATGTCTATTTCTCACTGCCGTTGGGCACTGAGAAACAGGCTTGTTATCACAGCTTTACTCCGTCCTTAGATAAAAAACGTTTATGAATAAGGGGGTAAGCTTATAATAATATTACACTTTCTATTTAAAACATAATATAGAAGATTGCAAACGATTTCCAGATATACTACTGGGACGACGATTCAGCAGAGCCACGACTCATGGAGGTGCCTGGTTGTAACGCCTTCTGCCCTTTGGACACTTTCAAGGAACTAACAAAATACATCGTGTCGCATGATTATAAAGAAGACTGTAAACTAATAGATGCATAGATCAACCAGAATGCCGTTAATAGGGTCCAATTTACTTTTAAGAGAACGAATTGAGAAAGAGACTCCATAAACTGAAAATGCGAAAGTGGATGGAGCAAAATTAATCAATAACACTGCACAAAATCCATATCAAATCTGCGTATATCTGCTGGTTCCATGATAATCACACCTATTATGGTGTAAATTGAGGTCAATAATGACGTTTAACTAATTAACCCTTTTAAGTACAAATTATTTTTTAATATAACTAAGCAGTCATGACCATTTTTTACCTTACGCCACATGTTTTAAAATCGAATGACACAAATTTTGGCTAGTTATTTCATAAAAATATTTATACACAAAAGGGTTTACGTCACGTCTCTTGCTATTAAATATAGAAATAAATGTAATAGAATGGCGATTATGACTCTTATAAAGATATCTTACAAACGCTTTGTGTACCATTGTGTTTATGCTTAAGGTATTTTTAAACATCACAGTATTACATAACAATATTTTTTGTTTTATTTCCGAATGATAAATTGCGAAAAGATTGCTTTAAATATATATTGTTAATTATAAACATACGTATTACAGTGTCAAAATGAAACGATCATCGTGATAACATTTCAAAAAAACAAATTGGCCCAGTCTTGGTTTTATAACCAATTGAAATATTTAATTCCCGTCGAATTATGTTAGTAAAGTATGTACAAAATGTCTGGCGCGGAAATCGATTTTAAGACCTATCGATCTATACTCGCATTGTCAGCTAAAAATCACATTAATATTGCAATAATCTACAATTCAATAAAAAAAATCCTTAATAATATAATATCAGCCCTGTATTATAATACTTGCCCACTGCTGAGCACGGGCCTCCTTTACTACTGAGAGGGATTAGGCCTTAGTCCACCACGCTGGCCTAGTGCGGATTGGTAGACTTCACACACCTTCGAAATTCTTATAGAGAACTTCTCGGATGTGCAGGTTTCCTCACGATGTTTTTCTTCACCGTTAAAGCGAACGATAAATTCACAAAGCGGCGATAGCCTAGTTGGGTGTGGAACGGTCTGCCAAGACGAATGTCCGCAGGTTCAAATCCCAAGGGCTCACACCTCTGACTTTTCTAAAAAATCACGTGTGTATTCTTTGTGAAAAAAATCCTTACCTTCATCGATTTTCAATCCAGTCTCATCTTTCGGAATGTTCATGGATATCTCGGCAAACGCGTCCGCGCCCCACGACTGCGCGCCGCGTATTTTCAGGTACTCTGCTATAAGTGCTGCTATGTGTAGCTGACAGCACATAGCCTGGAATAATGTTGTAGTTTAGTTCATCTACTGATAGCAAACGTATATTATGATCACTTGCTACTTGTACAATTTAGAAAAATAAGGCGTAAACATATTATTATATTGAAATTATTCTATTAGCTGCCTTAAGCAGTCCCACGTCAATATGCGGTCGGTAAAACACGTTTTTTATAAAATAAATTATATACACTTATTAAAAGTCGATAGGAAGTAATGTTGTTATCGATTATCGACTTGGAAACTGTTGCGAATAAACACAAGCTTTTTATTGTTTGTGGTAATACAATGCTACGATATAAAACTAGTTATGTTAAGTGATTCTATCAAGAGAGATAAGTGTGTAATGCGTATACTGCCGTGCTAAGCATAAAAGCAATATGCCAGGGAAATCTTATTTCGAGATAATCGAAGTTTTGTAAATATAGTTTTATGGTTTTGTATGTAGAACTGAGATAGAGAAACTTTTTTAACGTTTTTTTTAACAAGTTCTAAACAAGATACCGTTGTTTAGGTAAGCTCATTGGATGGGTTTTTCTTTTAGCTTTCTGACGACATAAAAATTAAGATTTAGATTTTTTTTGAGATACCGCTTTTGAGTTCAGCACGGCATTATACTGTATGGAGTGTAGGTGACCTCGTCGTGGTCGTGGTGGCGCGCGTTGTGGTCGGCGAGCGTGGCGAGCCAGGCGTGGCGCAGGCGCGGCGTGGCGCGGCACGACGCCGCCAGCGCGTGCTGCAGCTCCGCCAGCTGCACGCTGCCCGCCCCTGCACCACGGTGCTATTGTAGTCGCAGTGGCAGTCCAATGTCAATGTAGCAATCGTGACCGCCAGATATCGAGCGCGTTTTGAGTGAACGTATATTTTTTTAGTTTTAAGCGGTCGCATATTCAAAGGGCCAATTTGACAACGGACTAATATGTTAGTTTGGATTACATGACAAAAAAATTAAAGAAAAATCAACTTTAAGAGAAGTGCCGCAATAAAGTAAACATTATACCTTCATTTGACATGGCTAAGCGACTTTATATACTAACCTGATACTCCTGTTCCTCCTACGCCTGCTAGTCTTGCGCGAGCTCCGACTACGGTACGAACACGACGCATCAATTCTGCCACCTCGCTCGACAAACCTGTAAACAAGTAAAAATTTATATGGAAAGCAATTTTTGAGCAGTATTTCAGTATTTCACCTTAATTTTTTAATTGGTTAAAAATATAAAATAAATATATCACGTACCAGTGCCTTTCATAGCCTTGTCACCAGTTGCGAAACAATTGATGACTGAGAGAGATTCTTGAAAACGTTTGCAGTTAAGTGCGGTGGAATTGTCGAGTAGTTTCGATACAGCCATGATGACCTGCGCGATACGCGGTTCGAGTGATAATACAAGATAAATTAGAGTGGTAATACTTATATGTACATAATATTTAAAACATGTTCTAGTTAATGGAGAACTCAAACTAAAGTGTATTTCCATAGAGTAGTAAGCAGAGAACTTAAAACTGAGTGAAACGTGTCATCAAGTTTCGTGCAGTAACAGTAGTAGTTCTGTGTGCGCACAAACGATCTTAATGTTTTTGTTTATATATCCTGATTTTACTTATAATAGCCGGCAATGAAATCAAATTTTACTTACTGTGCTAAAATTGTTTTCCGGCTATTATACCATCATGAGAACACTTACCATCAGGTGGGGTATACAGTAGAGCTGAGGTATACCTGCAGGTGCACGCGGGTGAGGTCCTGGCGGGTGGCGTGCTGGAAGTTGGCGCGCATGAGCAGGTAGAGCGCGGCGGCCGCCTCGCGCCGCAGCCACGCCGCGCGCGCCTCGCACAGCCGCACCACCGCGCACACCACGCCGGCGCACAGCGCGCCGCCGCCTGCAATCATTATAACAATTCCCACTCTTGACTACGGACCTCCTCTATTAACAAGGGGATTTAGACCTTACTCAACTACAATGGCCTAATGCAGGGTGACAGACAACACAAACCCTTGAGATTCTTACATAGAATTTTCAAGTATGTAGGATTTCTTACGACGTTTCCTTCATCGTTAAAACGAGCTTTAATCGATAAACAATACGCACGTAACTTCGAAAAGTCGAAGTCAACGTTTTGAACCTATACACCTTGTCTCGGCTGTCGTTTTCATTCTCAACTAGACTATCGCGCACTTCCTTATTCTAATACGTTAAAAAAATATATTTAAATAGTTTAAAAACAAAGAAAAAAAACCTTTAAAGGAGAAGTAAGTTATCAAATAACAAAAGAACGGCTTTTTTGGGAGGTAACCCTTTAAATATGGAAGTGCGAGGAAGAAAGAATAGTTGTTTTAAGTATATTTTAAATATTACAACGTTTAAAAATATTAATTAGCATCTAACTTTATATCTGTGATAACACTTAGGAAATTACCTTCAAATAATGTTTCAGAAAATTGGTTTATATAAGCTCTCAACGCCGCAAAGAGGTGTTTGTACAATGTTTCACTTTGCGGGTATTGCAGCAACTTCAAATAAGGTTTTGCAGCAATACCATCAGCCGCACCAAAGTTCTTCATGAACAAACAAGCCCGATCTATTATGATCAGTCCAACTTCCGTTGCTAGGCAACCAGCAGAAACCACTGTGTGTTCTGCCATGGCCTCAGTTTCTGGAAATGAATATAATATATAATAATAATTCAATGTAATACAGAAATCTATACATTGTTTTACTAAAGGGGTCTAAAGATCCGAGGACATCAATCATGAAGTAAGTAAGTAAGCCTTGTAGTAACAATGTTACTCGGCTGAGGAATTCATTATAAAGCCTTACCTGAAGTAACTGTAGTATTCACTAGATTTTCTCTGTTAACAGTGTTATTTTTCTCCACAACTATTGGTGGTTCTTTGGAAAAATCCGGTGGGCTCATCCGCGCAGGTAGAGTCCTTGCTTTGACCGGTTTCGGCTTACCATTGCAGTCCGGTGTAGTGGCTTTTAGCTCGGACAAAATCTTTTTTCTACCAACGTACTGAAATTGTTCTGCACATATTCTAAAAAAAAAACAAACGAAAAATCTTAGCAATTTAAAATTCATGGTCTTTATTGGGTTAGTTATATTTCACATAATTTTTATTTAATTACCTATAATAAAATTAAGGCGAAACGAAAAATATAAATTATGTTATTACATTTATTGACGACGAACAATAAGATAACAACCAAACAGATAATAAAAAAGTCATCACAAGCATGAACTTACTCCAAAACATTGAAAAACGATTGTTGTTGTGCCTGTGACTGAGTTCGCCACCAATCCACTAATCTTTCTTCATCTAAATATTTCAACACAAACAGGAAACATAAAAGCACATCCCGCACCTCCTCCGCGGACATCACACCGAATCTAGACGTCACAAACAAAAATTAGTTGGCTATTTATTTTTTTATATTTTTATTGTCCCTTAACAGGTCTTAATATGATACTGGTATCAAGCGATTTAAGCTATGTTATTCATGCGGTAACTGTGCGGCTGCTGCGCGTGCGCAACATGGTAGCTGTGTCGATGCGATATATTTTTCTAAACTTGATTGCCCCTTTGATTCGATATGAAAACGTGTATGTAGTCATCACATTGTGACCGCATGATCAAAATAAGCGACTCTTGCGATTCGTGGCGAATAAACATTTCTTTCGATCCAACAATAGTATTTATTTTAGGGTTCTAATTATTATTATTAACATATTGTTAGACTTTTTTATATCATATAATCTTTAAGATAACATACCCAAAGCAGATATTATATAAAAAATTAATCACCTGTTAACTTGGTCTCCGATTTCGCTTAAATCTAAACGTCCCATATTCCTTGGGAGGGAATCTCCTCCTGACATTGTAGACACTGATTCAAGAGAGCTCTGTGACATATTGTTGGCTTGGTCTGAAATGCAAAATATCATTTAATCATAAAAAGGCTCTTTGGAAAATGTTTTAGTCACGGTAGTGAGTAATAGTAATTATTATTGTTAATATGAATTTGTAAGGTAGAGTTCTTTATATCTACCATGGTTGCAAAATAAGAAATAATGATCTTTCTTAAGTGGAATGCTAATTGACAACATTTCAAAATGTAAACATGCCTAAAACAAATATACCGTTTCTTAATTTTTCTACTCTGAGTTCAATTGTGTATTTTTAATATTTTCTTAATACTTAATTTCGAAGAAAACTTAAAAACCGGAAAATGGTTCATGACGCTATACATACGGTTGAATGAAGTAGTTCCTTGGTCCACCTTACTATTTATTAAAAAAAACTAAAACACTGTCATTGGCAATGTCAATATTACAATAGATACGTCACAGCTGTCACTGTCAAAGAGAGAAACAAAAAAAAATATCACTACTTCTTTTTTACTGTAATGCAAATGTTATTACGTCTTGAGCGGTATATATGACGTCATTAGGCGCTTACGTCACGTCGTTTTAGAATAAAACAAAATTCAAAGTGAAAATCATGAATGAAAATATCTGAGTTTTGAAAAATGAAAACATATGGGTCTCATTATTTTAGATCTAGTTTCATAAAATATAAACATTTGAGTATGTTGAAAAAAATTAAATGTTGTCAATTGGGGTAGGTGTTTAGAAATTTTAGATTGAGTGTACAGATATATGAGATAAACCCGTAAATAATTCACTTACCTTTCCCGTACATGCCGCTGTTTTGTAAATTCGGTGGTTCCTTAAAATGCGTAGAGTTTCTGACAGGCGTATGGTCGAAATGCAGTGTTAGTCGATTCCTCCGCGGCGTGCTGTTTGCAGAGGCAGCCTCTTTCTGCGTGCTGTTTAAAACTGGGTTGGCGGTAGCATCACCGTCTACTTTGTCATGGCCGTTCTCTATGACCGGACTGGCGAGATTTTTCGTCACCAATCGGTGGGCATTGTCTGTTGAAATTAATGTTTTAAATAATTATTGAATAGTAAAATATTTTTGATAGAATTCCGTTGTGATATGGGTATTCCACATAAAGCAATGAAATAACAATACTAGTTTTATTTTTTAATTAAATATAATTGTATCGTTACTGTAATTTATAACAGGAGAATATTCGTGCCAAATGTGTTCGGTTAAAATGAGACGCTTGGGTGTGCGTGTGTACACGCGAACGTGCGTGTGTGTATGTGTACATGCGCGCGCGTGTGTGTGTACGTGCGTGCATGTGTGCTTGCGAGTTACCGAGCACGATGCAGAGCCAGGGCGCGTAGAGCTGGGCGAGGCGCGCGCGGCACTGGCGGGCGCGGTAGCGGTCGTCGTGCTCGTGCTTGCACAGCAGCGCGCGCACCGCCGCCAGCGCCACGCGGCGCTTGTGTGTGTGTATGTGTGAGTACACGTGCGAGTTACCGAGCACGATGCAGAGCCAGGGCGCGTAGAGCTGGGCGAGGCGCGCGCGGCACTGGCGGGCGCGGTAGCGGTCGTCGTGCTCGTGCTTGCACAGCAGCGCGCGCACCGCCGCCAGCGCCACGCGGCGCTTGTGTGTGTGTATGTGTGAGTACACGTGCGAGTTACCGAGCACGATGCAGAGCCAGGGCGCGTAGAGCTGGGCGAGGCGCGCGCGGCACTGGCGGGCGCGGTAGCGGTCGTCGTGCTCGTGCTTGCACAGCAGCGCGCGCACCGCCGCCAGCGCCACGCGGCGCTTGTGTGTGTGTATGTGTGAGTACACGTGCGAGTTACCGAGCACGATGCAGAGCCAGGGCGCGTAGAGCTGGGCGAGGCGCGCGCGGCACTGGCGGGCGCGGTAGCGGTCGTCGTGCTCGTGCTTGCACAGCAGCGCGCGCACCGCCGCCAGCGCCACGCGGCGCTTGTGTGTGTGTATGTGTGAGTACACGTGCGAGTTACCGAGCACGATGCAGAGCCAGGGCGCGTAGAGCTGGGCGAGGCGCGCGCGGCACTGGCGGGCGCGGTAGCGGTCGTCGTGCTCGTGCTTGCACAGCAGCGCGCGCACCGCCGCCAGCGCCACGCGGCGCTTGTGTGTGTGTATGTGTGAGTACACGTGCGAGTTACCGAGCACGATGCAGAGCCAGGGCGCGTAGAGCTGGGCGAGGCGCGCGCGGCACTGGCGGGCGCGGTAGCGGTCGTCGTGCTCGTGCTTGCACAGCAGCGCGCGCACTGCCGCCAAGCGCCACGCGGCGCTTGTGTGTGTGTATGTGTGAGTACACGTGCGAGTTACCGAGCACGATGCAGAGCCAGGGCGCGTAGAGCTGGGCGAGGCGCGCGCGGCACTGGCGGGCGCGGTAGCGGTCGTCGTGCTCGTGCTTGCACAGCAGCGCGCGCACCGCCGCCAGCGCCACGCGGCGCTTGTGTGTGTGTATGTGTGAGTACACGTGCGAGTTACCGAGCACGATGCAGAGCCAGGGCGCGTAGAGCTGGGCGAGGCGCGCGCGGCACTGGCGGGCGCGGTAGCGGTCGTCGTGCTCGTGCTTGCACAGCAGCGCGCGCACCGCCGCCAGCGCCACGCGGCGCTTCTGGGGTGCCTCGCGCAGCGACTGCTCCACCTGACACAAAACACAACACACTAAAAAATAACTAGCCAAAGTATGTGAGGCACATACAATTCGGAGACAGTCCGAACAAGAGATTCTATCGGAGCAAGAAACATGTCACGAAAGCAGACGATTAAATTAATAGAGTATTTGACTGCTGTAACCTAAAAATATAAAATTGCTGTAGGAGAAAGAATATAGAGCAAAAATCAAATGCATTTTTAAAATATTGAATTTACAATCTGTAACACTCGGGGTCTAAAACGCAGCGATGCCGGCCGTCATTGCTAGTGACGTCATCGCACATATACATTGCATCATTCCAAACAATAAATTTATAGTAACGGCTGTATGCAACATAGAACAACAGGTAGCATACACACATAACTTAGAAAAAACCGAGGTTAGTAAAAACATAGCCTCAACACATATTTTATATTTGACACTTATATTACAACATGGACTTTTTAGGTGACAACAACATTTCTAACAAAATATACATCTATAAACTTTCATTGAAATCATCGGTTCATCCAACGTATATTTTGCATCTCGTGGTGTTAAAGTCAACCACTTCTTTCTTAAATCTTTTGATTTTGGCACATGAATCAACAATTCATCGGGATTATGTGGTGTCGAGTTTTTACATTAAGGCATCGAACAATATTTATATGCTGGCACATTCATTTTTTTGGAAAAAGTAACAGCTTGCATATATTTAAATCCAAACAATTTGTTTTGTTGTAAGGTGCAAGTTACGTGTCACAACTGTCGCGAATGTTTGTACATGTGCGATGACGTCACAGCAGGATAAAGTCACGTGATAACGCGTTTTAGCGCGAAGTTATAAATGAAAAAACAAAATCACGGATAATTTAAAAATTGAGCATATTTCAACAATAAAAATACAATGGGACCTATAAGTGAATAGTCTTCTACCGTTCTACATAAATTTAAAAAAAATGTCATACACCCTGTTGTGAAGTCTAGCCTAAATATCCAGAGTAATTATATATAATCTATACTAAATATTAAAAAGCATACACTTACCTGTTTCAATAAAATGCCAGCGAGAAAATGTCTCATAACAAATTCGTCAGTCAATTTCAATTTTGCAGGATCTGTAAAACAAGGAACATTTTTTTTAATGTCGTACAAATCAATATGAAAATACCATTAATTGTGGCTCTACTTACCTTCATCACAATCTTTAGCGAGTTTGTTCGCTTGTAACGGCAAATTGAACGGAACGAAATGTTCATGATAGCAAATAGTTTGTAGGAACGTAAATTTAAAGTCAAACAGCGCTTTGGGATCGCACGCCTTGAATTTGTCCAAATATTTTTTAATTTGTCTAAATATGAAACCTCGATCCATAAACGAAAGGCAAGACTGAAAGAGAAAGCAAATTTTATTGAAAAACATTTACTGTGGCAGAACAGAATAAAACCTATTTATGATAAATAAAAGCAACATTTAATTAACAGCTGGTTTAAATATAACAGCATAGAATTTTATAGGGTTTAGAAAGAGATTTTTGTGTTTAGATTTTATTTTACCTTGAGGAATAGGGCGAGATTTTTATTGAAAACGTGTGTCTGTATTGGCTGTTGCAGTATATACGATGGCTCTACGACTGATACTAATTTGTCAATATTTTCTAAGAGATCGGAGTGGAATCTTTCGTTCCTTGACATCTGAAAATAAGAAAAATATTATTTAATACCATAACATACCAAAAATGGCTGACGTTTAATGGTCTTAAGTTAGTCACTTCACTCGACTTCGACGCCCAAATCAAAAACCGCAACGCTCGTGACTAACTTCACGAACCATTCAGTGTATAAAAAATAATAACTTCATTTTTATTGGCTGTACAAGAACATTTACCTTTATCCTTCCTGTGTTAATTAAGTACTGCGCCATACTTTTGATAATAATGTCGAAGAAAAAACCGGAATACTGCATGAACTTATGGCCTAACAAAAAGTCCTGTTGATTTGGATCCACAAATATGTGAAGAGGCGCTGTCAGTACTGTGTGAAGTTTGTATTCCACGCAGTTGAAAACATACTGTAAGGAAAATGAAATTAAAAAGTTACAATGACTCCCTCACAATTTATTTAATTCGCACGAAATGGCATAATTTTAATAAAGCAAACAGCACACAGTGACTTACAATAAGGAGGATTACAATGCAAAAGCGAAGTTAAATGTAAAAAAAAAATACCTTCACATAACTGTCCAACAAATCTTTTCTTCCGTAATCATGGATCATGTGAACAAAATGTACTATCAATTTGACTATTTGATAGCCCATGTCTGACGTGTAGCTTTTTTCAACAGTCTGAAAACCAAAAATACGTAATATGTTATCAGTTGTTATATCAATGATTTTCTTTTCTACATAAGCTATAAATATTAGCAGTCGGAAATAAGTGGAAACCAAGGAATAAAGCGCTAATAGTTTCTATCATTGTTGGATGCGTCATTTTTTTTCTAAGCTATCCGACAGATTCTCAGATATATCCGAATGGTATTACGTAAAATCTTACCATTAGCTCAAATAGTTGGTTTAGTATAGTTGGCAAGAAACCGACCAGCGAACTCAACTTGATCGCGTGCGCAGCTTTCAACGCGTTACACACGTCGTTCCAGGGGGGCGGCGACGGCGACGTCGGCGGAGAGCTCGACCTTATCAACTTCTCCGCTTGACTGAACAGGTTGTGCAGGTGGAAGTCCCTCGTGGCGACGGTGGAATCCAGCACTAAATGGCATTTGAAAAGTTGCTTTTCTCCTTCTACCCACACCACGTCGGGGCCAGTGTTACCCTTCCCAAGACCTAATGGTTGAATGGATAAATAGCCGGAAGGCAAATGCGTTGCGATTGGCAAGTTCACTATCTCTTCTACGAATTTGTCGTTTTTCATCAGCGGGACCCAGGCGTAACTGTAAATTTATACATCGATTTATAATAAATTGACAAATACTCATAAAATATTGAATCCAAAGGGTGAAATAAGATTAAATACTTACCCAATACATGTCTCCACATTGGCATCATTTTTTTTCGCCAAGTCGCAAGATATGTGATGGAATGTGAACAGGAGATGATGTTGTGGTGTGATCGTAGCCGGCAGTCTGATTTTTGCTTCATCACTCCACGTCGGGTTGGCATTATGATGTAGAACCGAGCAGCGATATTGAGTTGTCATACCACAGCGACCGTAAACAACCTTTAAGGAAAAAAAATACATAATTTCATAATATTGATATATAAATAACATCAAAATCGGTAGATTGTTGGCATTATTATTCAATAGATGCATGTATAAATATGGAAATAATGTTTCACTCTACACATAAAACTAGAATATTTTGTATTGTATGCTCAAGAAATGGTCATTGATATAGATTGTATTAAATACAGGTTATGGTTACTTATTTCAGAAGATAGAGTAATATTAATACTCACTTGCAAAGGTTTATTATCGCCAGTATCGCTGTCCCTTAGTTCTATGGAGCACGCTATATTTCTCGCTCTAGCAAATACTTTTTGAGATTCAAAGTTCAATAACAAAGGTCGTACGTATAAGTGATGGATATAGGCGGCGTATGGCTGGTCTGGTTCCAGGTTTAGTGTAGCCAGTTCTAAAGTAAGCGGTGATGTTGGAGGCAGTGGGAAAGGTTTTAATGCAGCGTAGGCACTAGTCATACAATCTGAAATTTAAAATATATATTTTATGTAATACTTTAATCATAATGTGTGCACAGATGGCGGCGCCTGAGTTCAATGTGTGCTGTTTTGACGCAGAATAAATTTACAATTATATAGATGTATATTCTTAAAATTAACAAAGAAATGTAGTATAACATTGCAATTCATTAAAAACTTGAAACCTTAGAAAATATAAGACAACTCACTGGGTATTTGTTCGCTGGTTTGATGTACATTAATACTGAGCCAGCCGGGTATCACAGTTAGTTTCGCTAGTTTCTCCGGTTTGCGATAATCCGACAAAATCTTTAAGAGATCATCGTCTGACATTTTGTTTGGTTCTTGTCGGTAGATAGCAGGAAACTCCGGAGACGTGTCTAAATCGTTACTGTACATTCTGAAAATATTATGACATCTGTCATATTAAAACTGCCTCGGTGGCGTGGTTATAAAGCGTGCACGGTACGTCACCAGCCTGGGGTCCTGGGTTTGAATCCCAGGTCGAGCAAAGTAATATTGGGTTTTTCTAGTCAAAATTAGCACAGATATGGAGATAGACTCGTCCCCTATTACATCATGGAATGAAACACAGGCGAAAAGTAGATACCCTGATTGCACTTTTGCATACTTTTCGAGGGAAAAAAGAACAATGTGTATGTGTGGTTGAAAGTTGTATAGGAATTGATTACTATAATACTCCCCATGTCACTTTATTCGATTGCCTTTAGAATTTTTATTATAATTTTAAATTACGTTGTCATTAATTGAAGCGTAACGATGTGTATAATTCATTATCTTAACAATAGAATAAAGCACATATTAATCAATTCTCACCTATATAATGGTTTCGCAGTCCAGGCAAATGGCATTCTATAGGCCCCAACTCTGTTTCCATAAGCTTGCACAGTTTTGTGAACTTTGAGTCCCAGTCGCGGGTCCTTGGTTGCTTTCATATACGGCTCCAACACTTGACTAACATGACCTTGTAGAATTTTGTCAATTTTCACCACCAAAAATATGTCAGGATGAGAATTGTTTACGGATAAAATTACCTGAAAAATGTTACATATGATATTTATAATTAATTTAACCAATAACCATAATATGAAAATATTTAAATTGTACGGAATTTCAGAGCATCCTGTATAGAGACGTTACGTTGTATTTACAAAAAATTACCTGTTTCTTCGATCTGAACCACTCGTCCGATATCTGTTTAACATCTAACTTAATATCATAACTAAAATTTTCAACTAATGACTTTGTGCACTCATTGTCCTTGACTAGATCCTTCACTGCGTCGTGATTGACATCGAAATGAAAATTCTCCGTCAGCTTCCTGCCGCTCCTAGCGTCGTACAAAGCGAGATACGTGTAATAAGGCTCCACTTGACATAAAAGCTCTTTATCGCCGTCTATGGGCGCTTGTAACCTAAACTTTAAACTTTCGCATTTGAGCAATATTCTTTGGCCGAAGTGTTCTCTGAAACAAATATACAAACGCAATTTCATTAATTCTGATTATATTACATAATAGATATTTAAGATGAATTTGTAATTAACTACACACAAATATTAGAAAAAAAAAATTGTCAATATGCATTCATGAAATTGACAATGAGGCGGCCTTAGACATTTCTACTGATAAAAATATTCCATAATATTATGATATATATATATAGGTCTTACTTGAATGGTTCCAGCTGAGGTTCTGGCGATGGCGTTCTTTTGTATGGCAATGTGAATATATTGAATCGACACTCGTTCCGAGCGGCTGCTATGGACATGTCGGTCTCGCGCGAGTACCGTATGAGCAGCGGATTCATGCTGTGTTCGAGACCCTTCAGCGTGCCGTATGTAGGGGGCGGTGGCTCCGCTGTCAGCGATACGTCGGCATCTGAAAATAATTTGTGATGACATTAGACGATTTGATACTCTCCGATGGGCAGCCAAAAATAATTATAGAACAATAAAATTGTAAAACGCAACGACGAAACGACGATACTTTGCCTGGACACAAATATTTTATTTAGATGTGGTTTCGAAATTGAGAGTGCCTCAAAGTATCTTATTTTGTCAGGACATGTGTCACTTTAGAAAATTTTCAAAAACACATCCATGTAAAATAATGTACTCTTCGCATCTCTTACTTTTTTATTATTGCATTTTAATACTCGTTAGAATGAATTTGGATATTATGTTAATAGCTAAATAATAGTTAACGTCTATATTGCTTAATACTTGTATTTTTATGTCATGACGTATTGAAAGCACTAACGAAGCAATAAATGCATTATCCTTGAACACACTGACCTTTATCCAACGTTTCATCACTTTGATGTGTCTCTTGATTATCTTGGTTTTTGCGTAGAGCCGCATTGAAAGCGTTTATCCATTCGTTCATCTCTTCCTCATTATCGGCTGAAAACGTGTACCCTTTGCCGGCAGACATGCGTAGTTCGAAGCAAAACTTGCCGCGTTTCGGATTCTGCAAAGGATTTTAAACATAAAAAAAGTCTTATAAATGCTAATATTAGTTAAATTTACAGACATACTAGAGTAGAAACATGTTACATAATATATAATTATGCAGTATTGCGAAAATTTTATATATTGGACAACGAAACGACTTATGATATAGTAAGTGTCGATGTTTGTAACATTTACGATATCTATATAAATAGAACATCTTACTCTAACAACATTCGAGCAGAAGTCCATAACAATGGTGAGCTTTGTGTCGGTCTTCTTGTCATCCTTGTACACTTCGAGTATGTAGGTGCCGCCGGCCTCTCTAACCATTGAGCAATAACGTTTCTTGAAAGATTTTGAAGCCAGATTTCCGAAAAGTCTGTCCGAACCTATCTCCGGCCCCTTGAGCAAGTATCCCTCTTTGGTGCCGAGGTCCACTTTGGCAGCCTGATTCTCCTGCTCCGTTTCGGACTCATCGTCTATATAATATACTTCTTCCGGAAATTTACATTCTAGCGGTCTACAAAAATAATAATTATATTTTATTTTACATAAAATGTTACTTAACAAATGAATTTTAAATGAACATTTTTACATAATGTCGCGTGCAATATACGTAAAAACTGGAGGTTGTTTGTTCCTAATGGAATTGACCAAAAAAACCTGTTCATCAGTGAAAGTGTCGCGTCTTCGCTTTCACATGCATCAATATTAATATAATGTCCTTACATCCTTTATTCTAGAACTGTTTTAAAATCATATTTATAAGAAATAAACAATAATACGGCCATGCGTGTTGTGTGCATGGCCTTGGTAAAAACCACTATCAGAGTTTTGTTGTCCATAATCATGGTTGTACAAACTATGTTAACTGTATTGCTAATGAGCACTCGAACAAAGTTAGGCATTTAACACATTTCCTACGACCTTGTGTTTTGTTGAAAAGCTTATCGGAGAGCGATAACCGATACCTTTACTGGTTATCCTTATTTTAATTAATATTTGTTTACTTACTTTAAATTCATTAACGTTATTAAAATTGTTTTAGTTATAATTTATGTGCAATAATTATTTAGGAACTGTAATGATATTTCATGGCTAAAAATATGAATCGTATCAAGCATTCATAATTCTAAAACCCACTAAATGATAATACTTGTAGATAATGTCCGGCACATAGTGGTACGCAATCGTTCAAAGCATAATGTCCAAACCTTGGCAAATTGAGATAAGTTCCCGAGTAGCTGCTGTATTTGTAATGTATGAGATTCCAACTAGAAGCGTAACTGAGCAAGGCTTGTCTGGTAAGCAGTGGGCATGACGCTGCGGTGCGCACGTCTGGTACTGCTGTAGTCACTGTTCTCCAACGACGAGGGAGCACAACACTCTGCGAACAACGAATGTGTATTTTTTACGGGCACATTGCAGGCCTGTAAAAGTTATATTAATATAATATTTGTGGTTGTAGGATATATTTTGTATCCGCCCGGATAGCGACCAGAGTACACGAGGTTTTAAAACCCGCTATAAAGTTCCATGTAGGGGTGGCTGGATCCGGGATCAGCCTTTGTATATCTGTTTCAAACGGGCCGGTATAATTTTTTTTTTTGGCGGCTGATCCTGCTGTCAACACCGAGAGGAACCTGCGAACGGTATACTGGTTCCTCTCGGCTTAACGACTGCAGGGGCCAAGGGAAGGTGAGGGAAGGAGAGGAGGGGATTGGGAAAGGAAGGAGGAATTGGGAAAGGGCCGGTATAATTCGGTTGACTGGCCCGGGGTATCATTTCTCGCCAGTCAACATTCTACATGGACCTCATTCCGTTACTATCAGGTGCAGTGGGATCTCTTTTCCGTGTCCGTATAGAAGAAAAAGACCTGGTGGAATATCGACAAGATACAATTGCGCGGCGTATTCGATGTTCGAACATAGTAGTAGATACATTGTTCCCTACATCTAAGTTTCAAATACCAATAAGGCCACATTCAGAGCAGCTGCCGCTTATACAATTCTTAATTATAGGTACTTAGCATAATGGCACAAGGAAAAAACTGGGCTTTTGTATTTTTTGCATATATTTATCGTATTGTAGCCCCAAAACTGGCCGATAAAATGTCGACAATTTGTGTTAGTATTGCACAATCGCAAAGCATTATTATTATATATTATAATATTGCACAACCGGCCTATGCTTGATTTTGTACATTATTCTATATGTAATGGTTAATAATACGAAAAAGAAGCACTCCTGCGAAAACTGCATAACAATTGGTTAAAAAATGAGCGAGTAATTCATATTTAAAATATTGTAACGTGCAGAAGTGGGCGCGATATGGGGATATCGCTTCATCTCTTTTTTGCTCGCGTCGTAATTCCCGATGACGTCACATGTGGATATTTCGTCTCTTTTCTGTTTCTTGTTAATTACCCCTTCCACCGAAATTCAAAGACTTATAACTTGTTGATTTTTTACCGGATTTTAATAATTCCTTCTGTGTTATAATTTCTATTATGTAAATATTTGATAATAGTAAAGAACAAAAATGAGTCCGGTACCCTATCGTCCATTCAAAGTTAGTTCGTTGACACGAAACTGCCCACTATACAACCATAAATTCAGTGTCACAGCACAGTTTGAGTTGACTTAAACTGTGCTGTTTCGCGTTTTTTATCTACAAGTTAGAAAAATAACGACCTTTATCTTTTTGCAACAACGGTTTATTCAATTGCTGTACGTGACTACCAAAAATATTTACTTATCGATCGATAATTATTTAACTAACTGTTAATCAAAACATTTCCGATTGTATATTAAACAAAATGCCTTAATCGTGATACATAATATACGATTCCAGTCTCGAGCATATCCTACTTGATCTTATCCCTCTTCATGTGGGGTCTGCGCAAAAATCATTCTTTACTAAATTCAACATTGTCGAGTATTGCCCGACTAGGAACTTAATAATATACGTATATACGCCATCCAGAACACCTTTTCTTTTAAAAACGTTACCCGGTTTTAACAGTTTCGTCGGTAAGATCGTAAAAAAGCTTTCCAGGTACCGCGTGCGGTCCCTATAAGCGAGAGGCCCCGGGCAGTTGCCCGGTTCGCTTCCCCCTAAGGCCGCCTCTGCCTATCAGCATAATCGGATTGGTGCATTAAATAAAATATTTTTTTTTGGTTTATTATGATGAGTGCAACACAAGGAAACATTATTAATTCTAGGTAAAAATGTCGCAACGTAAAATATTTCGACAGACGTAATGCTATCATTATGCACACGGGTCGTAAAACCATTGACAAAAATTGCTTGGAGTATGAGTAAGCAAAGCAATCTACTTCCTTTTTATGTTATCTTTATGAATCAGTTTTGTATGTGTGAGAAGTTTATCAGATACAAATTACACTTACGTATTCCGGGACCCATAAAAATTATACGGAAACTACGACTGTACTGCCGAAGTCATTTTTAAATATTATAATCAATGTTATGTATATTATACAGACATAATTCTGCTTATCCTAGATTTGTGTACCCCAATTATATTATCGTGTACCAGATTCGGCGTACGCCGCATTGAAAGGAGGGTGACAAGATATTTGTAGAGGGAGGCGCTATAACACATAACTATCCGCTAGTTAATGACGCCATACTAAGCTTGTCACTAAACCTGTATTAAGAAAGCTTGCTGTCATATACATTTATATTTAATATAAAACACTCTCCATCTATTAATGTCTTACATAAAAATATTATAGTCCGAGATTGTCATTGGAAAAATTCCAGTACACAAGGATTCGCTATTGGACATGTTCTGTTTTAAAATTAGTATTTATATTGTAAAGACAAAGATGTAAAACTGTTTGTAAAGTATATATAATGGCCGGTATAACTTAACCAACTGAATTATAATTCTTTGTCTTATAGAAAGCTGTCCTGTCCTGTCTAAGTCTATTTTATTGGCATTTCTCCATCAGTATTCTCAGAATATTCTTTCAAGAGAGTAGAATAATTGCAAAAATATAATTTTATTTGATTTTATTATATTTGTCATATATTATTATACTAAACACATATAATATAGTTATGGGTGCCGCTGTAGATCTGGTTTGCAAATCTAGACTAATTTTGTTTGTTTGTTTGAACATGCTTATCTCGGGGAAAACTAAAACGATTAAAAAAAACATAGAAAGCTACATTACTACAGGGTTGTTTTGTTCGTGTTTAGAAGTGGCTTAGCCATTGTCATCGCGCGCGAGACTTCCTCTTTATTCATTAAGTATAGTATATAGGTACGTAAATGCAAATCTATTACATCAATGAATGACAGAACATAATTAGTTATTATATACTTACAGAAACATCGTCAGAAGGATAAAGCAGTATGTCACGGAGCGGGTCATTAAGCAGAAGAGTTTTGTTGTCTTGGATGTATTTTTCAAAATCCAATGCATTACTCTTATTCGCTATGATGTTCTGCAAAATAAAAAATTCAACCAATTCTACATTAAGATATACTGTAATATTATTTGTGTAATATGTTATGTTTCATAGGATTGTTTCCTACACAATTGTGAGTATTATACTTAATATCATCCTACTTAAATGTGAAATATTGTTACAAAATTACTAACAAAACCATGTTTATTGTTGGAAGGAGATAATCATCCGCGCACGCATTGCACATCCAAACGACCATCATAAAGTAGAGGGGGTTTCAGTTATAAATATAGTCAGTTACCATTTTTTGGTTGATTAGTACTCTGATTTTTGGGGTTATCATTGCATGGTTATTGACCATGGATCTAGATGTTAGAGCTCACTGTTAGACTTGATTTAATACATTGATGCAGTAATTCTACACTAGAATTATTATACATTCATAAATATTATTTATAAATTTATCACTTTAAGAAATTCTATACTTGTTATAGGAATAATGGTATTTTTTTACTATAATAAATAGTAATAGATTTGAGTAAATCTAAGCATATCTATGTTAATCGGCAATTATAACTTGTATGTCCTTTTGAAAACTGATGTCATTAGAAATTAATAATAGTAGTAATGAACTAATAGGTAGCACCAAGTACCAGTTGTGGAAACCACATCCCAAGCTATATAGTATGATTTCAAAGAAAAACATTAATTATATTTCCTGTTTTTTCATAACATCGTATCCTAAGCTAGATTCAAGCTAACTCTAAAATATATTACGAGTTAAAAAGCTAAATTATTTAATAAGTAAATTGTGATCACTGAGTTTTAAAAATCAGTATGTTGCTTTTCACAATTACAGTATGAATTTGACACCTATTTATTTAGCTAGCTACTCTTTAAACTTATTGGAATTAGAAATGAGTCATTGTCACAGGTTTGAAACACAACAGGAAATTAAATATATGTAGAGTAAAAATAAAAAACCAATCACATATGATCGAGATTTGTATTGTTTCCAATTGTATATTCATTTAAAAAAATTACCCTTTCTTTATCTATTCGTCCTGATTTCTTGCATGGGCTAATATCAAGTACTTTTTAGATATAAACTACTGCTCGAAAGTGTGATTGGCCACTAGGTTTTTACTAAACCATAAAAGTAGTTAATAGAAAGTAGCTTTCAAACATTACACAAAACTAAATCTGAGTATAAAAATCCATATAATAAATATTATTTACTATTTTACTTAATGAATGGCCACTGTATGATGTTATATTTGTAATGCTGTATCAGTACATTAAGTGCACAACAGCTGAGTAGCTTGTTTGGCTGGTTTACAATATTCCAACAATAATGTTATGTAAATATGGCATGACAGACATTCATATAAGCATCAATATGTATAATGTTAACTAAATATTTTGGATAATGTTTTGAATAGATTAAAAATGTTGCAATTATACATTTCATGGAATGCTGTATTGTATTTTTTTTTTGGGTATTATAATATCCCATGAACTTTAAATGTGCTCTGGTAATCATTTGTACTGTGTTGTTTTATATTAATTGGTAATATATAATATAATAAAGTGTATATTATGAATTTTTTAAACGCAATATTTTAATATCTACTTAGAAAAAACAATGTGTTTTTTTTTCTTAGAGAAAAT